>NC_030421.2:17490300-17747800 GCF_001660625.3 Ictalurus punctatus
GAATATTTGCTTAAAATTGGTGATATTCTTTATTAAATTCTATAAATTATATTATACTGTATGATGTATGTTAATACAGTGTATGAGTGTTATTATATTTCTTGTATATAAGTTGTTTAAATAGTATTTATTATTAAATAATTAGAAAATCATATCATCTGGACTCACTAGATATTTTCTATTTTAGTCATGTAAACACTGCAAATATTTCAATATACATGACCTTTTTTTTAAATTTTTTTATTCTTTTGCTATATTTTGTAAAGAGCATTTGACTGAGTTAGACAGTATTTGAGCAATTATACATAAATACAGAAATTACTTTTTTAACCCAACCAAAAATTTAACACAAACATGCAAGAACCTGCTTCCTATATGACACTCGAAATGCAGATTTCACTGTACAGTATAAAGGCAAGTCAGTATACAGGTATATGTCAGTATGAGGGTCATAGAGACTTTTCTTCAGTTTCTTCTGTAAGCAGAGACAAATTGTGCAGGATCCAACATTTTAGCCAATAGCAATGTTATTTGATTTTGTCATGGTATAGACCTGTGAAAAAAGTAAATAAAAGATAAATTGAAAAAACAGTGTAGCTTGAAGTCATGCCTGTTTGAGTTGATTTAATGCTCAGTGAGAGTTGGTGGGTTAATGGTGAGAAACTTACACAGGAAGTTATTTTGTCACTGTGATGGTGAAAATCTTCGTGCACCTTTGCCTTTTTACACGGATAAAAAAAAATTATTATATTGTAAGTGAATTTTTAAGAAATCTTCAAAGAAAATCCCAGTAGAAACTCATTTTAAAAATATTTAATATATTAATATTGTTTAATTTTAATATTAAATTCATATTATAATATTTATAATTTAAAATATCCAGGAAGCCCAAAGATTGCATTATTTAAGCAACTTTTCTAAATGTATGAAGAATGAAACTTGTCAGAGCTTAAGAACACTTTATACTGAATTGATCATTTGATAAAAATGCATCTTCATTTGTCATTTTAAATTACAATCACATTAGAAGTTTACACTTAGTTATGTTTCAATATAGGAGGCAATAAAACATTACACAACTGTTAAAATGTTATATTATTATTAGTTTACCCAAATCTTTGTCAAATTATTACTCTCTGAGATACTTTTGTCCATTGCAGTAGTAATAGGCTTATAAGAAATGATTTTATTAATGAATATATGTATATGTAAGGTCACAACCAGAGACTTACTCATCCCACCACCAGAGGGAGGCCTCTCCCCAATTTTGACTCCACTCCGTTCCTTCTACAGTTACTTCCTGTTTGTAGGTTTAAAAGCCATGTGCTTCTAGACACATTAAAAACTAAGGGAAGAGATGCCGTCATGTAGTCCTCACCACTGGCCGAGATCATCATGTCCCTCGCCAACCTCCACCAACCCAGCATCGGGCCCTCCTCCAGCTGCGCTAAGACCAAGAGCAGTGCCTCAAGGACTTGCTTGATGCCCAGGTGGCAGATCAATAAGTGCTCCAGGGCCTGGTGTAGCAGGCAATGGGTCAGCCACACCCCTAAACAGCACCATCAGCGCTTCCCCTCACTGGAACTCGGTGAGCTTGGCCAGCTGTTTGTGTTCACCCAGAAGCTAGGGGACACTTGCTGAAACTGGTTGCTGGCCAAGGGGAGAGTCACCAAAGAAGCAATCGACCTTGTGGTGCTTTAACAGTTTGTCGCCTGATTCCCGGAGGGGACGGAGGAGTGTGTCCATTGCCACTGACCAGCGTTGCTCAATGAGGCAGTCCAGCTGGCAGACCTGGTGACATATCCGGGGGCAGGTGAGCCCCTGTCCTCATGAAACACCATGTCAATTGGGGCCAATTCCCCCGAAACCAGTTCCCCGAACCCATGCTTAGAACCTGCTTAGGGAGTGCAGGTGGAACCTGTCTTATATAAACCTCTAGTGTCCCCTCTGTTATTGAGGAGTGTGGTGTCATCATGCCAATATCTAAAGAGTTCTGTAAGGCTTTCAGAAAAAAGGTTGTGGATGCCTATGAGTCCAGCAAGGGATTTAAAAAGACCTCCAAATTAGTTGAAATACATCATTCCACTGTAAGGAAAATCATTTACAAGTTGTACAGATGTCAAATGACTGCCAATTTGTTCAGGACTGGCCATCCCTGCAAATTCAGACCAAAAGCAGGCCATCTAATGCAAAAAGGACCCAAAAAGTTAATCAGATGATCTGCTTGTAAGTCTTGCAACTGTTGGTGTCAATGTGCATGCTTCTACTATCAGAAAGACAAATTTGACCTGCATGGGAGGCATGCCAGGAAAAAGCCTTTGATGTCTAAAAAGAACATTAAAGCAAGACCACAATTTGCCAATGAGCATATAGGCAAAGACCAGGCCTTTTGGAATAAGCACCTCATATCAACTGTAAAGCACGGTTGTGGAAATGTTATGGTTTGGGGTTGCTTTGCTGCTTCTGTATTGGGGACTGGACAGCTTACATTTATTCATTGATTGAACCAGGAAGGCTACCATAACTCAATCACTTTTTACAACCATAGTGAGCAGAAAGGCATCTCATAATGCACAACATAGAGAACCTTAAGGACAGTGGGCACAGACTCACTCGAATTGGAAAGTTGAAGATCATGATTTTTGGCTGTCAAGTTCAAATTCAGGTCATTCACCTCACTGTGGTTATTTACATTTACACCACAGTGTGGTTGAATTTTCAAATCTGATTGGTCAGAAGGACTGCATTATTTGCTTGGACAGTAGTTCATCACTGGTTTAATCATTCATTGATTCAACTATGAATTCTGCATCATATCATATCACATCATAGCTTGAAGATAATGTGAGGCCATCTGAACCGACATTGGACCTTTCAACAGGATAATGATCCTACTCGCAAATCCACCAAGCAATGGCTCAAAAAGAAGAAATGGAGGGTTATGGAATGGTCTAGTCAAAGCCTGGATTTGAAGCCCCTTAACATGTTGTGGGGGGATTTGAAACGGGCAGTACATGTAAGAAAACCCTCAAACATCTTGCAATTGAAAGAATATTGCATGGAAGCACTGGCACTGGACTTCCCGCTAGACGGCTACGGCTCCTCCCCTTTCAGGTCGATGGCAGCAGTTCCTCTGCCTCCCAGCGGACAGCAGCGACTCCTCCGTCCTCCCTGGCAACCGTTCACCACCACCTCACTCTTCCTCGGCATCACGATCCACAGTGGTGTGGACTCTCTGACAGCATGTCCCTCCTCCTTCCCGGGTTAACAAAATATAACAAACTTCCAAAGAGGAGGCAGGAAACAGCTGAATGTAAACATAAAATTTTATAATAAACAAAACTCAACTCTCAAACATAAAACACACGTGTGTGTCTCTCTCTCAATCTACCGCTGACATTTCCAACCGTTCCTTTATTCCACTCTCCCACTGATTAGACAACTCAGTGCCAGGCATGTATCCTAACAGTCTGGCTCCTCTCTCCACCTCGTCACAAGCTCTTTAATATTCTAAGTTTAAAATAATTTAGAAAACCAGAACACCCCAACTCACTCGATATTTTCTGTTTTAGGTATGTAAAGCCAAAACATTGCAAATTTTCCACTAAACTAATTAAGCATGTAAGGGATATTTCATTTATAAAATATTTTAAATCTATAATAGATATGACTGAGACATTTATTCCATTTTCATTTTTTTAAATTCATTTTCAATAAGCCTTTGACTGACCTATATTTCAACCACTAAACATAGACACAGAGATTCCTCTTTTAATACAGTTATTAAAACAGAGGTATAACATATAAGAATCTACTTCCAAAAAACAAGCAAAGGTTTTAAAATCCAGATTTTAATGTACAGTAAAAAGGCCAGTCACTTTAAATACTCTGTCAATATGAGTATTATTGAAATGTTTCTGTCACTCGGAAGGAAGCAGAAACAGATGTTGCTCAGGATTCAAAGTTGTAGTCAATGGCAAAGTTATTTGAGCTTATCATGGTGTAGACCTGTATAAAAAAAAGTATATCAACAACAACAACAACAACAACAACAACAACAATAATAATGTTCACGGTGAAAAACTCACACAGGTAGTTATCATCCCACTGTGATACACAGAATCTTTATTTGACTTTGCCTAATCACACAAATAAGAAAATAAATACATAATAATAATAATAATAATAATAATAATAATAATAATAATCTTAAATATTTCAGTGTCCACAGTAATCATTAGTGAACATGTTATAAAACATACAGAATGTTCATTAATGGGAAAATGAATGAAACAAGATTCTCATTAGCCCAATACTGGCTATGAGCTTTACTGTATATGAGGTTATCATTGTGACCAACAAATTAACTGATTAGATTTCGGGACTGATCCAAAAAGTGTCAAGGTCACAGCAAGGTCAAATGGCTGAAATTGTTTGGGCTTTTTTTCTTCAGTAGCTGAGGCCCAAAGATGTTTGGGAGTTCTAAAGTTCACATTATTTACAAACCATTTTTGAAATGTATAAATAATCAAACTTTCCAATTACAATAGAGTTGATCAAAACATCACATTAAATTCATCAGTTAATAAAAGACATCTTGATATGCACAAACAGTTCCAATTTCAGCATATGAATGAAAAGAAGGTAACACTCAACTGTGTCTCAATATAGAAGACAGTAAAACATAACTGCCCAAATTTTAAATGTTTAAATGCTATATGATTATTAATATTTATTAATATTTATTATTAGTAGTCCTGGCAGACAACAAATTAATAGTTTTTGCTATGTAATCAAAGTTTCTCCATGAGATTATTTTAACAAATGTTAGTAATCCACTTTTTAGAGATTAATTTTATTAACAATAAATGTACTGATACACAGTATACGTAATACAAATATTAACGCACCATTCACATGCATACATATTTATGTTTAAAAAAAAAAAAAGAAAGAACGTACAAGCTCACCACCAGTTTCAGTTTTATCAGAAGCTGCTCTTTCTTTCTGTTTCCTGTAGTGAAATAAAAATGGTCTGTTCTTTGATTTGCAGCATATGGACTAAACAACCGTTTCATTAATACAGTGTAAAACACAAAGCAGCTGACAAAAAGCAATGATTTTTCCCCAGTCCCGAAAATGTGTGTATATTCCATGTATGTGCAAATACAAAAGGGGTAACCACAGATGTTTGAAAATGTGAAATGGAGAACAGGATTTAAATATTAGTATAAAGACCAACACTGACTTTGAGGACGGGGGAAGTACACTTGAACTGAAATGTATTGTGTATTGCTATGACAGGCATAAATTCAAATCAACATAGAATTATTTTTAGCTGACCACATTAAATATCAGTCTTTGTGACAGTATAATATTTTTGTCTTTTCTTCCTCTTTTGTATTATCATCATCATCATCATCACCACCACCACCACCACCACCAACAAGAACAACATCAGCAGCAATAATAAAAATTGGACTGATTCTTTTTTCTGAACTTGAATCATACACTTGGTATTATAAACAACCCCACTGTGTAAAGATTGGAATTGTGTGTATAAGCTGTATATTCCTGCATATTTAACATACACTGTCACCGTACTGTGTATTTATTATTCTGTTGTATTTATTGTATTTTTTTTTTTTTTTTTTTTTTTTGCACTCACATCACACTGTTGTGTATTTGCCCTTTATGTAGTAATTTATATCATGGTGCTTAATTGTTAAGTGTTGCAACTTTGTGTTCTGCTCTTCAGGTCAAGTTGTTTCACAACAGTTAATATATTTTGAAAAGATAAATGCAACATATACTATATACTACATATTATTAAGTAAAACATTTGGTGGTCACTCACCTGTGAAGACACATATCACAGAAGATAAAGAGACACACGGCAATACACACTGTGATTACTGAGAAAACTGCATAGAATGGGCTTACTGTGCCTCGTTGTATTTCAGTCTCTGTGTTGGCAAAAGCTAAAATTACAACACGAAGTGTAGTCTGTATTCTCACAAAATATAATGCTATCTGACGCTATTTCATTTGATGGAAAAAGACATATTCAACACTTATTTAAAACAATTTAAATTAAATACCTTCTATGGTCAATATCCACTGCATGTTTAATGGAAAACATGAGTATAATCATTTTTCTAAAAGTTGTACATCAGATATCTGTAGTTCTCTTGTATTTCAGGGATTAACCTGCATCCTGCTCTATGTGTAGTTGAACACAGTTATGTTTATAACTGGGCTGTAGATAAAAATAAGATTCCCATCTTTACGCCAACCAATATCTTTAAGTTCACTAGTCAGAGTTCCACCGCAGTGTAAAATAACAGTTTCCCCCTTAAAAGCAGTTCTGTTCATCTGGTGTAGAGTTTTTCTCTCATATGACTTGATATGATCTGTAGGGGGAAAAAAAAAAGAAAAAAAAGCAAAGTCATCTTTGATACTGTCTTAATATTTAAGTTATTAAGGTATCAGAGTGGTTTACCTTTTTTGTTGAGGAATTCTATATTACAGTATTTATATAAACTGATAGCAGTGTTTGTATTAATGCCACTAATATTAATATTGATATGTTAGATGGCAGTGCAGATTTGCATAAATACTGCAGTACTGCAGAACTTAACATAAACAAAAGATGATACTGTGAGCACAAACATGTTAGATTTAAAAAAAAAAAAAAAAAAAAAAAAAAAATCAACATACCCACAACAGTAATGTGAATAATGAAACTGCTGAAATTATCATTATCTACACTGTGGTTCAATCCAGAAGCTATTTGTACACATGGCTATTATAATAAATAACATTACATTTAATTGTTGTACGTGGATCATATCTGAATTATGTCATTGTTTTATTTTTTTAATGATGCATAACATTCATTTAATTTGTCAATTTATCTACAAACATTTAACTAGTTTAGCAGTGGATTCATATAAAACTGAGAAATAATGCAATTTACAATTAGGTCAAATTGCCGACAGTCAGAATAACACAAAATTCCCTGACAACTAGTCAGTTTGTACAGCAGAAAGTGGATGCCTTATGTCTCAACAATGCAGTAACTGTTCATGTAGAATTTAAGTCAAAACTATTAAAGAATTTGTTATATGTACATAATTGCTACAGTCTACACTGTAAAACCAAACAAGTTCATTTAACTCAAAACATTTGAGGAAACTAATTACCTCAAAATGTTTAAGTTGATAAATCAATTTCTTTAAGCCAAATACACTTAAATTACAAAGTTTGAGTTAAATTTTTGTTACATTTAATTGTATTTGGCTTAAAGAAATTGATTTTAATTTTCGAGGTAATTAGTTTCCTCAAATTTTTTGAGTTAAATGAACTATCCGGTTTTACAGTGTAGTCAAGCATTGTTGTATGTTAATAATGTAAAAATACTTTCATTTCTTTTTGTTATTAACTTGTCTGCTAATTTGTGATAATCACTTTGTTCATTCAACGATATCTGGCACATTCATAGATGACAATATTGACCCAGCACTAAAATAACTTTATATTAAAAATAAGAAATTTATGTTTAAATGTAAGGTTAAATTCTGTGCTCTTTTAACTAATAAGAATTTAATCTTATCAATCGCCGATTATAAACAAAATGCCATTTAGGTTATGGTGTGCTAGTCAAATGTTATTAATGAGCTTGAAGTACACTTCTCGCATAAATACTCACCAGACCCTCAGTGAGCGAAACACACCAAAACAAGTAGTGAAAACTAAATACCTGCACAAGATAACAGAAACATGATGATGAGCAAATGCAGCATTCTAATGTGATGATGATGATGATGATGATGATGATGATGATGATGGTGATGATGATGATGATGATGATGGTGATTATGATGATGGTGATGATGATGATGATGATGATGATGATGATGATGACGCTGCTGTTAGTGTGATTAAAGACGAAGCTTATACACTCCTGTGGCTAAAGTAGAAGACTGCCTTTAAAAGGTGGCTGGCTTTAGAGTTAAACCGCAGAGCAAGCGGAAACAGAAGTTGAGAAAAAAGTGCAAGAGAGCAGATAAGAATGGACGCTATTCCATTTCAGAGTTAAAGCAGAAATGTCAAAGTACATTACTGGCAGAAAAACAGTTTTGGCCAAAACCAGATTTTTTTGTCATTGTTATCTGTGTTCCAAAATAAAACCAAACAAACTTCTGACTGGTTTTCAATTTTAATTAAAATAACTCTTTGTGTTCATAGAAACCAGGATATTGTTTTTTCAACTTAGAGTTGCAGATCAAATTGTCATCTTTGCTTCAAGGGAGCAAATATCAGAATGGAGAAAAATGTGATCTCAGTGTTTATGACCGTGGCATGGGTGTTGGTGACCAGCTGGTTTACGTATTTTAGCAGAAATGGCTTGTTGGTAAGAAAGATCAGAGGAAATGAAGTCCACATCAGGTTCCACTCCTGTCAGCCAAGAACAGGAATCTGAAACTACACACAGACACACTGAAACTGGCCAGTTGAATATTGGAAAAATTTTACCTGGATATTTTTTGTTTTTTGCACATTTTTCCCCCCCCATTTCTTATTTTTTATGTGAACATTAACTGAAGCTCTTGGCCTGTATCTGCATGATTTTGGATGGGTGGATTTGATGATTTTCTTGGATATGAAAGCTACATTAAAAACAGTTCTCAGTATGAAATTCAAACCAACAATTATATTTCTATAATGATGTATGTATGTATATATATTTCTATAATGATGTATGTCCATGGCAGTTTTCTGAGTGTTTACCACTTCCTGGGGAGAGAGTGGTTTCACATGAGAGTGGTTTCACATCTCATCTGTCACAAGACTGCAGTTTTTCCACTAATCTAATTAAGCGTTCTTTAAACTTTATTCCTTTTTTTTTTTTTCAATAAGCATTTGACTGTTATATTTGAGCAACAAACATATGACAAGACTGTTTTCTAAATGTTTTAATTATCCAGATTTCATTGCACAGTAAAAAGGTTTATATGCCTGTGAATATGAGCATCATAGAAACATTTCTGTAGAAGGACGTGATGGCGACATGTTGCTCAATTTTAGTCTATGGCAACATTATTTGAGCTTGTCATGATGTAGACCTGTGAAAAAAATAAACGTAAAATTAGTAAAGTAAAATAAAGCAGTATAGCATAGCTTGACTACATCATAAATTGAGATTATTATATCAGGGCGAGTGAGTGAAAGGTGAGAGTTGTGTAACTGGGTGGGTTCATGGTGAGAAACTTACACAGGAAGTTATTGTCTCACTGTGATGGAGAGAATCTGTGTTTGCCTTTACACAGATAAGAAAAAAAATAATACTGTTCAATCTTTAATAAATATGTGAGAAACATAGCAACATTTTTTTTCATATTATACCTTTAAATTAATTGTAATCTTTGGGTTGTATTTATTAAACCTTTCTAAATTAAATAAATAGAAACTTGCTAGTCTAACAAAAATGTGCACCACATCTGATTGCCACTCACACTGGAGACTCCTTCCAAAGATGTAAAGTAAACATCACCATCCAGAAGCTTCACCAAGAATGACACATTTTCTTTGTTAAATAGTAGCATGTTATTTGGTCATTTTATTACTTGACTTGGATTATGTGGAGTGTCCACCATAGAATGAGCACATTAATATAAACATGTGATATGTCAGAGCTGCTTTTATAGAAAATTGATCAACACCTTCTGGCCAACCAGAATCAAACATTTATCAGCACTGTGGTATAAAATTATATATAGGACTGTGTAAAAGGTCCAGCATCCATCTATCCATCCATCTTCTACCGCTTACTCCTTTTCAGAGTCACGGGGAACCTGGAGCCTATCCCAGGGAGCATCGGGCACAAGGCAGGGTACACCCTGGACACGGTGCCAGTCCATCACAGGGCACATGTGTAAAAGGTTTTATTTTAAAAAGTCTTAGATGCTTATTTTATGTCTTTTGAATTACTACATCATACAAAAGAGCAAAGTCTGCAGAGAAACTGAGGAAGGTTCTCTAAGCGGTAAAAAAAAATACCGTCTGGATTCCTTATAACACTACACAGTATAGTCATGTTTTAGATGAGGAAAATTGACATTGTCTTGTTCTTTTAAGTCACCTTTTTATCAGATGGAATTTCTTTACAAATGCTAGAGGATTTTTACAAAGTACTGTATGTTAAAATATGTGTGAAGTGAAAACTTACAAGCTTATTGCCCGTGTGTGTTTGATCTGAGGCTCCTCTGTTTTCTTGTTTTCTGTAATGAAAATCAAATTTCTATATTATATAATTTGCAGTGCAACATGAATTGACAAAACAAAACAAAGTGGCTTACAAACAGCAATGGATCTTTTCCAGACCTGATAAAGCTGTGATAATGTTTAAATCACTGTTGTAATTCCTGTGTGCATGTAACATTAATGTGTTAATTACTAATAATAATAATTTAAAAAAAAGTGGTCCATGACAAATGTTGGAAATTCAAGATTGAGGTGGAGAACAGGATTAAATGTTCTGTATGAAGACAAATGCTGACTTTTTGGACAGGGCAAAGGATAAATATAACTGAAATTTTTAATGCATTGGTATGGCTTCTGTTTTGCCCACAACCACCTCAGCACACACAACACAGCTAAAGATATAACTATTATCTTTACTCTGGACCTAATTTCAGTCCCTGTGGCAGTATATAAATAATTAGGCGTTCCTAATATAGTGGTGCAAAGTGTATGTAACAATCTATGTTAATGTTTTATTCATGAATGAATGTAGTCGTAAAGTATGTGATATTTAGTGGTTAAAGGTTCAGAAAGTTAAATGTTATTTAGAATGCATTCTAAAGAGGTGAAATTTTTCTAAAACTCTTGAGGTGGTCACTCACCTGTGAAGACACACGGCACAGAAGATAAAGAGACACACTGAGACACACACTGTGATTACTGAGAAAACTATGTAGGATAGCCTTCCTTTGCTGGTCTGTATTTCATTCTCTGTGGTGTCAAAAGATAAAGCTACAACCAGAAATATAATTTCTCAATAATCAATAAATGAATTATAAATAAAGAATGCTATCTGATGTTATTTCAGTTGTTGCTATTAAAAGCAATATATTAAAAACTAATTAAAAAACATGTTTAGATACCTTCTATGGTCAATATCCACTGCATGTCTAATGGAAAACATAAGTATAATCCTTTATCTGAAAGCTGTACATCAGATATCTGCAGTTCTCTTGGATTTCGGGGATTAACCTGCATCCTGCTCGATGTGTAGTTGAACACACTTTGGTTTGTAACTGAGCTGTGGATAAAAATACCATTCCTATCTTTACGCCAACCAATATCTTTAAGTTCACTAGTCAGAGTTCCATTGCAGTGAAAAACAACAGTTTCCCCCTTAAAAGCAGTTCTGTTCATCTGGTGTAGAATATTTTTCTCATATGACTTGGTACAATCTGCAAAGAAAAATGAGAAGTCAGACTGCAAAAGTGTTTTTTTTTTTTTTTTTTTTTTTTTAACTATCTAAGAAATGTATTTACAAAGTTAGTTTTGGTGCTAAACTTTCTGATTTTATCATAGAACACAAAATGCCTGATGTTTTTTTTATTTTTTATTTCTCCTTTACTACTTTTAATTTTGATGAATTGCTTACTTCATTCTGCAGTTTCAGATTAAAAAATAACCAATTCAATTTAACTGAAACAGTAAATTTCACCTTCTTATCACCTAATACAAATTAATCTTAGTTAATTGTGTACACCAATCAGAACTCGTTTATAACCAAGTGATGAAATTTCATTCAGGCTGCACTATGCTAGTAAAATCATCATTAATGAGAATGAAATACACCGCTCACTCAAATACTCCAACACAATACATCAGACTCTCCGTGAGAGAAACAAGCCAGAAAACTGAATACCTGCACAGGATAAAAGAAATCCAATGACCATCAAACACAGCATTCTGATCTGATGATGATGATGATGATGATGATGATGATGATGATGATGAAGATGCTGTCAGTGTGATTAAAGACGAGGTTTATACACTCTGTAGTGGCTGAAATAGAAGAACAGCTTTGAAAGATGATTGGACTTTGAGCTAAACCGCAGAGCAAGCGGAAACAGAAGTTGAGAAAAAAAAAGCACAACAGATAGCAAATAAGAATTCTCTGAATTTTTGTGTAAACCTGCAATTACAGATGCATTTGTTGAACTGATAGTTTAAACAACATGATCTTTGCAGGCAGAGGACAAGGCAAGGTTAGAAAGTAACCTAAATAAAAAATATTATTACTCTGCATTGTTTTGTTAAAATATTTTTAAGCTGAGATTCATTCAGTAACAGCTTTATCCTGGTCAGGGTTACAGTGGATCCGGAGGGAATCCCAGGAACAGGGGACTAACACTAGTCCATTGCAGGGTTAAAGCAGAGATGTCAAGGTACATTACAGGCCGCAAACAATTTTGGTCAAAACCTGACTTTTCATCATTGTTAGCTCTGTACCAAAATGAAGCCGTACAGACTTCTGACTGGTTTTCATATTAATTAAAAGAAATCTTCGTGTTCATATCAAATTGTTCAGATCAAATTGTCATCTTTGCCTTAAATGCTAATAAACGCTGTGCTCGAGCTTGGCATAGAGGGTGATGTGGAAATTCAGACAGACAACAATGGCATGCCACATTTTTAAACCTTGACGTTAACACTGGTTATGTCCCAGTAGACTACGCAACGTCATGTACTGTATTCTCACATGTGAACACAACTGCACTAAGCACTCTTACATCTATAAGTGTGAGATTAGTAGATGTAAAACGGACAGGGGGAATATAGTAAGAAAAGATCCCTCACATTTGGTTTCTGTCATTTAATGAAAATGTTAATCACAGCATTTCAAAAAGTTGCACACGTCTTGATAGATTTTTACCTGCTGCTTATACATTTGATCATTAAAGCAAAATGCAGAGGAAAGTGACAGGATTTAGTGTAGAGGCTTTACTGCATCACATATCTGTGCCTGAAGATAATCAGATCATATTTTGCTATCATTTAGATCATGTTAAATTTGACAAACAAGAAATAGGTCCTGCCATTTAATAGTAGCTAGTTAAATTATGCTCTTAATGCAGAAGCACATATTGTATATTCAAAGCTTTTAATCACAACTGCATTGTATTAGTGTTAAGATCCACATAATCTGAGAACATATTTTATGTGTGCGGGTAATGATTATTTAATAAGCAGAAGAGGCTTACATTGATTTCATACACATAAATAAATATATAACCATAAAACAACAGGCCAGTGCAGATTTGAGGGAGATAGAGGTTATATACACTCACCAGCCAGTTTAATAGAAACACCTGCTCATTCAGGCAGTTATTTAAGCAGCCAATCATGTAGCAGTAGCATGATGCATAAAATGATGCAGATACAGATCACACGCTTCCGTTAAAGTTCACATCAAACAACAGAATGGGGTCAGAAGAAAATGAAGACCACATCAGGTTCCTCTCCTGTCAGCCAAGTACAGGAATGTGAGACTACACACAGATACACTGAAACTGGCCAGTTGAAGATTGGAAAAATATTACCTGGATTTTGAAGAGGTTTTTATTTTATTTTTTTTGCACATTTTTTCCTCAATTCTGATGTTTGATGTGAACATTAAATGAAGCTCTTGACTTGTATCTGCATGATTTTATGGAACAGTCCTCGGTATAAAATCCAGATCAACAAGTATATTTCTGTAATGCTGTATGTCCATGTCAGTTTTCTGAGTAACAGCCGTGTTTACCACTTCCTGAGGAGAGAGGGGTTTCACATGCACTCCCTCACCTCTAAAGCATAGTATATGATCTACAATAGAGGCTTGTTTACAATAGATTATTGTTTGCTTGCCTTTAATGGAAGTAAATTCCCATGTGAATAGAGTAAAGTAGAATAGATGTTGGTTTTACTGTCTCAGACCTTCATATTGAGCCTGTGGTCTTTTATCAGTTTCATAAATAATAGGTATCAGTGTAGTGATGTCTTTGCCTGGAGCTATTCTTTTACAAAAGTGCAAGAAAAATAAAGCAGTTTACAGCAACTGTATCAAACTGGATGCAAAAATAGACCACCTGGTAAAATATAAAACAGATCAAATGGCTTTGGCTAATTCAATTCAATTCAATTCAATTTTATTTGTATAGCGCTTTTTACAATAGACATTGTCTCAAAGCAGCTTTACAGAAATATTAACACGGTATACAGATATTAAAGGTGTGAATTTATCCCAACTGAGCAAGCCACTGAGTGGCGATGGTGGCAAGGAAAAACTCCCTAAGATGTTTTAAGAGGAAGAAACCTTGAGAGGAACCCGACTCAGAAGGGAACCCATCCTCATCTGGGTAACAACAGATATTGTGAAAAAGTTCATTATGGATTTATATGAAGTCTGTATGGCGTTAAGAGCAGCCGTAGTCCCAGCAGTCTGGAATTAAAGAAGATTTGAGCTCCATCCAGAGGCAGAAAGGATCTGGATCTCTAGTATCTCCATAAATTCGTGTGGGGCTCGGCAAAGGAGAGAGGGAGAAAGTAGAACAGAATCTAGTCAGGGTAGGCTTGAGTAAACAAATACGTTTTAAGCTTAGACTTAAACACTGAGACTGTGTCTGAGTCCCGAACACTAATAGGAAGACTGTTCCATAACTGTGGGGCCCTATAAGAGAAAGCTCTTCCCCCTGCTATAGCCTTCACTATTCGAGGTACCGTCAGATAGCCTGCATCTTTTGATCTAAGTAGGCGTGGCGGATCATATAAAACCAAAAGGTCGCTTAGATATTGTGGCGCGAGACCATTTAGTGCTTTATAGGTTAATAAGAGTATTTTATAATTGAATATGTTGTTAGTCTGTGTATCTGTTCATTTTTATGATCTGCTGCCCCCTAGTGGCTTTATTTCTGCCTGAGCATTTGTACAATGTGAAAATAATAACAACAGCAAAAGAAAAAACATGAAGGGGGTCAGGTAACACTTTATTAAATAAGTGCTATGTGAGAGCAAAAACATGTCAAATAATTCCAACGTGTGAACATAATACTGAAACTTTTTTCAACATTATTATATCTCGTCAATGTAAATAGATTAAAAATGATATTTAATATTGAATTCGAAGAAAGCCATCTCAGCCAGACTCATCTCTCACAAGACTGCAGTTTTTCCTCTAATCTAATTAAGCATTCTTTAAACTTTATTCCTTTTAGTTTTTTAAATATAAATCAGCATTTGACTGAGTTATGTTTGAGCAACAAACATATAACAAAACCGTTTCCTAAAGCTTTTAATCTAACTTTTTTATCCAGATTTCAGTCTAGAGTAAAAAGGCCAGTCAGTTGATATCTCTGTGAATATGAGCATCATAGAAACATTTCTGTAGAAGGAAGTGATGGCGACTCTGTAAAGTAGAAAAACATCTTGCTCAGTTGTAGTCAATTGCAACATTATTTGAGCTTGTCATGATGTAGACCTGTGAAAAAAAATTAAATTAAAATAAGTCAAGTACAATAAAGCAGTATAGCATAGCTTGACTACATCATAAATTGAGATTATTATATCAGGGCGAGTGAGTGAAAGGTGTGAGTTGTGTAACTGGGTGGGTTCATGGTGGGAAACTTACACAGGAAGTTATTGTGTCACTGTGATGGAGAGAATCTTTGTTTGCCTTTACACATATAAGAAAAGAAATAATACTGTTCAATCTTTAATGAATCTGTGAAAAACCATAGCAAATATTTTTTTCATTTTTTAGCAAATATTTTTTTCCATCCATCTTCTACCGCTTACTCCTTTTCAGAGTCACGGGGAACCTGGAGCCTATCCCAGGGAGCATCGGGCACAAGGCAGGGTACACCCTGGACAGGGTGCCAGTCCATCGCAGGGCACATGTGTAAAAGGTTTTATTTTAAAAAGTCTTAGATGCTTATTTTATGTCTTTTGAATTACTACATCATACAAAAGAGCAAAGTCTGCAGAGAAACTGAGGAAGGTTCTCTAAGCGGTAAAAAAAAATACCGTCTGAATTCCTTATAACACTACACAGTATAGTCATGTTTTAGATGAGGAAAATTGACATTGTCTTGTTCTTTTAAGTCACCTTTTTATCAGATGGAATTTCTTTACAAATGCTAGAGGATTTTTACAAAGTACAGTATGTTAAAATATGTGTGAAGTGAAAACTTACAAGCTTATTGCCCGTGTGCGTTTGATCTGAGGCTCCTCTGTTTTCTTGTTTTCTGTAATGAAAATCAAATTTCTATATTATATAATTTGCAGTGCAACATGAATTGACAAAACAAAACAAAGTGGCTTACAAACAGCAATGGATCTTTTCCAGACCTGATAAAGCTGTGATAATGTTTAAATCACTGTTGTAATTCCTGTGTGCATGTAACATTAATGTGTTAATTACTAATAATAATAATTTAAAAAAAAGTGGTCCATGACAAATGTTGGAAATTCAAGATTGAGGTGGAGAACAGGATTAAATGTTCTGTATGAAGACAAATGCTGACTTTTTGGACAGGGCAAAGGATAAATCTAACTGAAATTTTTAATGCATTGGTATGGCTTCTGTTTTGCCCACAATCACCTCAGCACACAGAACACAGCTAAAGATATAACTATTATCTTTACTTTGGACCTAATTTCAGTCCCTGTGGCAGTATATAAATAATTAGGCGTTCCTAATATAGTGGTGCAAAGTGTATGTAACAATCTATGTTAATGTTTTATTCATGAATGAATGTAGTCGTAAAGTATGTGATATTTAGTGGTTAAAGGTTCAGAAAGTTAAATGTTATTTAGAATGCATTCTAAAGAGGTGAAATTTTTCTAAAACTCTTGAGGTGGTCACTCACCTGTGAAGACACACGGCACAGAAGATAAAGAGACACACTGAGACACACACTGTGATTACTGAGAAAACTATGTAGGATAGCCTTCCTTTCCTGGTCTGTATTTCATTCTCTGTGGTGTCAAAAGATAAAGTTACCACTAGAAATACATCAATAATCAATAAATGAATTATAAATAAAGAATGCTATCTGATGTTATTTCAGTTGATGCAGTTAAAAACAACATATTAAAAACTAATTAAAAACATGTTTAGATACCTTCTATAGTTAATATCCACTGCATGTCTAATGGAAGACATAAGTATAATCCTTTATCTGAAAGCTGTACATCAGATATCTGTAGTTCTCTTGGATTTCGGGGATTAACCTGCATCCTGCTCGATGTGTAGTTGAACACAGTTTGGTTTATAACTGAGCTCTGGATAAAAATAAGATTCCCATCTTTACGCCAACCAATATCTTTAAGTTCACTAGTCAGAGTTCCATTGCAGTGAAAAACAACAGTTTCCCCCTTAAAAGCAGCTCTGTTCATCTGGTGTAGAGTTTTTCTCTGATATGACTTGGTACAATCTGCAAAGAAAAATGAGAAGTCAGACTGCAAAAGTGATTTTTTTAAAAAAAATTTAAACTATCTAAGAAATGTATTTACAAAGTTAGTTTTGGTGCTAAACTTTCTGATTTTATCATAGAACACAAAATGCCTGATGTTTTTCTATTTTTTATTTCTCCTTTACTACTTTTAATTTTGATGAATTGCTTACTTCATTCTGCAGTTTCAGATTAAAAAATAACCAATTCAATTTAACTGAAACAGTAAATTTCACCTTCTTATCACCTAATACAAATTAATCTTAGTTAATTGTGTACACCAATCAGAACTCATTCTTAACCAAGTGATGAAATTTCATTCAGGCTGCACTATGCTAGTAAAATCATCATTAATGAGAATGAAATACACCGCTCACTCAAATACTCCAACACAATACATCAGACTCTCAGAGAGAGAAACAAGCCAGAAAACTGAATACCTGCACAGGATAAAAGAAATCCAATGACCATCAAACACAGCATTCTGATCTGATGATGATGATGATGATGATGATGATGATGATGATGAAGATGCTGTCAGTGTGATTAAAGACGAGGTTTATACACTCTGTAGTGGCTGAAATAGAAGAACGGCTTTGAAAGATGATTGGACTTTGAGCTAAACCGCAGAGCAAGCGGAAACAGAAGTTGAGAAAAAAAAGCACAACAGATAGCAAATAACAATTCTCTGAATTTTTGTGTGAACCGGCAATTACAGATGCATTTGTTGAACTGATGGTTTAAACAACATGATCTTTGCAGGCAGAGGACAAGGCAAGGTTAGAAAGTAAGCTAAATAAATATTATTACTCTGCATTGTTTTGTTAAAATATTTTTAAGCTGAGATTCATTCAGTAACAGCTTTATCCTGGTCAGGGTTACAGTGGATCCGGAGGGAATCCCAGGAACAGGGGACTAACACTAGTCCATTGCAGGGTTAAAGCAGAGACGTCAAAGTACATTACAGGCAGCAAACAATTTTGGTCAAAACCTGACTTTTCATCATTGTTAGCTCTGTACCAAAATGTAGCCGTACAGACTTCCGACTGGTTTTCATATTAATTAAAAGAAATCTTCGTGTTCGTATCAAATTGTTCAGATTAGGGATGCACCGAATGTTCGGCAACCGAAATTATTCGGCTAAAAATAGCAAAACAAAAAAAAAGCATTTTCGGTGTTCGGCCGAATAAGTGAAAAGGCCAAATAAATTTGACCAGACAATGACGTGTTTGATGACGCGCCAAATAGCCTAGCAACCAGAGTGAGATGCACGAATTTCACGACCTCGACTTCCGGCAGCGCGCTTGGAACGATGCTACGTGCTACGTGCACGAGCGCATGCACTTCAGATGTTGACAACCGTGACATTGTTTACTGTGGACATGTGCACGTTTGTTTTGTTTCTGTTCCGGAGTATTCTGTCACGTCACGAGACGTAAGGGAGTAGAGTACGGAAGCAGGTAAAGACGTATTTATTTAAGGGAACATAACATTAACAATGTATCTACTGTAACTATACAATATCTACTATAATACTCCTCGAGGTGTACAGGGACGCGAGTGGTAAATATCCCCAATATAATCAGCTGTATAGAACCCAACAGAACCATTTTTTGCACTCTTGTCAATGCACTTTTTAATGCACTTTTGTTGCAGGCTACAGAGTGTTAAATTCTTTCAGCAGTCAGTTATAGGCCTAACATAGGCTATTCAAGGCAGGCTCAAAGACGACCACATCAAAATATTTTTATTTTATTCATTTATTTATTTACAGGTATATTGTGCATTGTTGGTAGCCTATGCCTGCTGGAATGAAAAAAAATGTTTAGTGTTAAATAAATATTTTGAAATTGTAGTTTTTGTAATTGATTTTTTTCTTTGAAAAGCAAGACAAAATAGTAAAAAGCACATTTTGACTATTTAATTTATGCAATGGTGAAAAAAATGGCAAAATAAATGGAAAAAACGCGAAAAAAAATGTGTTCGGTTTCGGCCTTCATTTTTCGGCCAAGTTTTTCATTATGTTCGGTTTCGGCTTCGGCCAAGAATTTTCATTTCGGTGCATCCCTAGTTCAGATCAAATTGTCATCTTTGCCTTAAATGCTAATAAACGCTGTGCTCGAGCTTGGCATAGAGGGTGATGTGGAAATTCAGACAGACAACAATGGCATGCCACATTTTTAAACCTTGACGTTAACACTGGTTATGCCCCAGTAGACTACGCAACGTCATGTACTGTATTCTCACATGTGAACACAACTGCACTAAGCACTCTTACATCTATAAGTGTGAGATTAGTAGATGTAAAATGGACAGGGGGAATATAGTAAGAAAAGATCCCTCACATTTGGGTTTTGTAATTTAATGAAAATGTTAATCACAGCATTTCAAAAAAGTTGAACACATCTTTATAGATTTTTACCTGCTGCTTATAAATTTGATCATTAAAGTAAAATGCAGAGGAAAGTGACAGGATTTAGTGTAGAGGCTTTACTGCGTCACATATCTGTGCCTGAAGATAATCAGATCATATTTTGCTATCATTTAGATCATGTTAAATTTGACAAATAAGGAATAGGTGCTGTCATTTAATAGTAGCTAGTTAAATTATGCTCTTAATGCAGAAGCACATATTGTATATTCAAAGCTTTTAATCACAACTGCATTGTATTAGTGATAAGAAATCCACTTAATCGAACAAGAACATATTTTATGTGTGCAGGTAATGATTATTTAATAAGCAGAAGAGGCTTACATTGATTGCATACACATAAATAAATGTATAACCATAAAACAACAGGCCAGTGCAGATTTGAGGGAGACAGAGGTTATATACACTCACCAGCCACTTTAATAGAAACACCTGCTCATTCAGGCAGTTATTTAAGCAGCCAATCATGTAGCAGCAGCATGATGCATAAAATGATGCAGATACAGATCACACGCTTCCGTTAAAGTTCACATCAAACAACAGAATGGGGTCAGAAGAAAATGAAGACCACATCAGGTTCCTCTCCTGTCAGCCAAGTACAGGAATGTGAGACTACACACAGACACACTGAAACTGGCCAGTTGAAGATTGGAAAAATATTACCTGGATTTTGGAGAGGTTTTTTGTTTTGTTTTTTTTTTGCACATTTTTTCCTCAATTCTGATATTTGATGTGAACATTAAATGAAGCTCTTGACCTGTACCTGCATGATTTTATGGAACAGTCCTCGGTATAAAATCCAGATCACAAGTATATTTCTGTAATGCTGTATGTCCATGTCAGTTTTCTGAGTAACAGCCATGTTTACCACTTCCTGAGGAGAGAGGGGTTTCACATGCACTCCCTCACCTCTAAAGCATAGTCTATGATCTACAATAGAGGCTTGTTTACAATAGATTATTGTTTGCTTGCCTTTAATGGAAGTAAATTCCCATGTGAATAGAGTAAAGTAGAATAGATGTTGGTTTTGCTGTCTCAGACCTTCATATTGAGCCTGTGGTCTTTTATCAGTTTCATAAATAATAGGTATCAGTGTAGTGATGTCTTTGCCTGGAGTTATTCTTTTACAAAAGTGCAAGAAAAATAAAGCAGTATACACCAACTGTATCAGACTGGATGCAAAAATAGACCACTGGTAAAATATAACACAGATCAAATGGCTTTGGCTAATTGAATATGTTGTTCGGCTGTGTGTCTGTTCATTTTTATGATCTGCTGCCCCTTAGTGGCTTTATTTCTGCCTGAGCATTTGTACAATGTGAAAATAATAACAACAGCAAAAGAAAAAACATGAAGGGGGTCAGGTAACACTTTATGAAATAAGTGCTATGTGAGCAAAAACATGTCAAATAATTCCAACGTTTGAACATAATACTGAAACTTTTTTCAACATCATTATATCTCGTCAATGTAAATAGATTAAAAATGATATTTAATATTGAATTCGAAGAAAGCCATCTCAGCCAGACTCATCTGTCACAAGACTGCAGTTTTTCCTCTAATCTAATTAAGCATTCTTTAAACTTTATTCCTTTTAGTTTTTTAAATATAAATCAGCATTTGACTGAGTTATGTTTGAGCAACAAACATATAACAAAACCGTTTCCTAAAGCTTTTAATCTAACTTTTTTATCCAGATTTCAGTCTAGAGTAAAAAGGCCAGTCAGTTGATATCTCTGTGAATATGAGCATCATAGAAACATTTCTGTAGAAGGAAGTGATGGCGACTCTGTAAAGTAGAAAAATATCTTACTCAGTTGTAGTCAATTGCAACATTATTTGAGCTTGTCATGATGTAGACCTGTGAAAAAAAAATTAAATTAAAATAAGTCAAGTAAAATAAAGCAGTATAGCATAGCTTGACTACATCATAAATTGAGATGATTATATCAGGGAGAGTGAGTGAAAGGTGAGAGTTGTGTAACTGGGTGGGTTCATGGTGAGAAACTTACACAGGAAGTTATTGTCTCACTGTGATGGAGAGAATCCTTGTTTGCCTTTACACAGATAAGAAAAAAAATAATACTGTTCAATCTTTAATGAATCTGTGAAAAACCATAGCAAATATGTTTTTCATTTTTTACCTTTAAATTAATTGTAATCTTTGGGCTGTATTTATTAAACCTTTCTAAATTAAATAAATAGAAACTTGCTAGTCTAACAAAAATGTGCACCACATCTGATTGCCACTCACACTGGAGACTCCTTCCAAAGATGTAAAGTAAACATCACCATCCAGAAGCTTCACCAAGAATGACACATTTTCTTTGTTAAATAGTCGCATGTTATTTGGTCATTTTATTACTTGACTTGGATTATGTGGAGTGTCCACCATAGAATGAGCACATTAATATAAACATGTGATATGTCAGAGCTGCTTTTATAGAAAATTGATCAACACCTTCTGGCCAACCAGAATCAAACATTTATCAGCACTGTGGTATAAAATTATATATAGGACTGTGTAAAAGGTCCAGCATCCATCTATCCATCCATCTTCTACCGCTTACTCCTTTTCAGAGTCACGGGGAACCTGGAGCCTATCCCAGGGAGCATCGGGCACAAGGCAGGGTACACCCTGGACACGGTGCCAGTCCATCACAGGGCACATGTGTAAAAGGTTTTATTTTAAAAAGTCTTAGATGCTTATTTTATGTCTTTTGAATTACTACATCATACAAAAGAGCAAAGTCTGCAGAGAAACTGAGGAAGGTTCTCTAAGCGGTAAAAAAAAATACCGTCTGAATTCCTTATAACACTACACAGTATAGTCATGTTTTAGATGAGGAAAATTGACATTGTCTTGTTCTTTTAAGTCACCTTTTTATCAGATGGAATTTCTTTACAAATGCTAGAGGATTTTTACAAAGTACAGTATGTTAAAATATGTATGAAGTGAAAACTTACAAGCTTATTGCCCGTGTGTGTTTGATCTGAGGCTCCTCTGTTTTCTTGTTTTCTGTAATGAAAATCAAATTTCTATATTATATAATTTGCAGTGCAACATGAATTGACAAAACAAAACAAAGTGGCTTACAAACAGCAATGGATCTTTTCCAGACCTGATAAAGCTGTGATAATGTTTAAATCACTGTTGTAATTCCTGTGTGCATGTAACATTAATGTGTTAATTACTAATAATAATAATTAAAAAAAAAGTGGTCCATGACAAATGTTGGAAATTCAAGATTGAGGTGGAGAACAGGATTAAATGTTCTGTATGAAGACAAATGCTGACTTTTTGGGCAGGGCGAAGGATAAATATAACTGAAATTTTTAATGCATTGGTATGGCTTCTGTTTTGCCCACAACCACCTCAGCACACAGAACACAGCTAAAGATATAACTATTATCTTTACTCTGGACCTAATTTCAGTCCCTGTGGCAGTATATAAATAATTAGGCGTTCCTAATATAGTGGTGCAAAGTGTATGTAACAATCTATGTTAATGTTTTATTCATGAATGAATGTATTCGTAAAGTATGTGATATTTAGTGGTTAAAGGTTCAGAAAGTTAAATGTTATTTAGAATGCATTCAAAAGAGGTGAAATTTTTCTAAAACTCTTGAGGTGGTCACTCACCTGTGAAGACACACGGCACAGAAGATAAAGAGACACACTGAGACACACACTGTGATTACTGAGAAAACTATGTAGGATAGCCTTCCTTTGCTGGTCTGTATTTCATTCTCTGTGGTGTCAAAAGATAAAGTTACCACTAGAAATATATCAATAATCAATAAATGAATTATAAATAAAGAATGCTATCTGATGTTATTTCAGTTGATGCAATTAAAAACAACATATTAAAAACTAATTAAAAAACATGTTTAGATACCTTCTATAGTTAATATCCACTGCTTGTCTAGTGGAAAACATGAGTATAATCCTTTATCTGAAAGCTGTACATCAGATATCTGCAGTTCTCTTGGATTTCGGGGATTAACCTGCATCCTGCTCGATGTGTAGTTGAACACACTTTGGTTTGTAACTGAGCTGTGGATAAAAATACCATTCCTATCTTTACGCCAACCAATATCATGACTTTCACTAGTCAGAGTTCCATTGCAGTGAAAAACAACAGTTTCCCCCTTAAAAGCAGCTCTGTTCATCTGGTGTAGAGTTTTTCTCTCATATGACTTGGTACAATCTGCAAAGAAAAATGAGAAGTCAGACTGCAAAAGTGTTTGTTTTTTTTTTTTTTTTTGTTTTTTAAAACTATCTAAGAAATGTATTTACAAAGTTAGTTTTGGTGCTAAACTTTCTGATTTTATCATAGAACACAAAATGCCTGATGTTTTTTTATTTTTTATTTCTCCATTGCTTTGCTACTTTTAATTTTGATGAATTGCTTACTTCATTCTGCAGTTTCAGATTAAAAAATAACCAATTCAATTTAACTGAAACAGTAAATTTCACCTTCTTATCACCTAATACAAATTAATCTTAGTTAATTGTGTACACCAATCAGAACTCGTTCATAACCAAGTGATGAAATTTCATTCAGGCTGCACTATGCTAGTAAAATCATCATTAATGAGAATGAAATACACCGCTCACTCAAATACTCCAACACAATACATCAGACTCTCCGTGAGAGAAACAAGCCAGAAAACTGAATACCTGCACAGGATAAAAGAAATCCAATGACCATCAAACACAGCATTCTGATCTGATGATGATGATGATGATGATGATGATGATGATGATGATGAAGATGCTGTCAGTGTGATTAAAGACGAGGCTTATACACTCTGTAGTGGCTGAAATAGAAGAACAGCTTTGAAAGATGACTGGATTTAGAACTAAACCGCAGAGCAAGCGGAAACAGAAGTTGAGAAAAAAAAGCACAACAGATAGCAAATAAGAATTCTCTGAATTTTTGTGTAAACCTGCAATTACAGATGCATTTGTTGAACTGATGGTTTAAACAACATGATCTTTGCAGGCAGAGGACAAGGCAAGGTTAGAAAGTAACCTAAATAAAAAATATTATTACTCTGCATTGTTTTGTTAAAATATTTTTAAGCTGAGATTCATTCAGTAACAGCTTTATCCTGGTCAGGGTTACAGTGGATCCGGAGGGAATCCCAGGAACAGGGGACTAACACTAGTCCATTGCAGGGTTAAAGCAGAGACGTCAAAGTACATTACAGGCAGCAAACAATTTTGGTCAAAACCTGACTTTTCATCATTGTTAGCTCTGTACCAAAATGTAGCCGTACAGACTTCCGACTGGTTTTCATATTAATTAAAAGAAATCTTCGTGTCCGTATCAAATTGTTCAGATTAGGGATGCACTGAATGTTCGGCAACCGAAATTATTCGGCTAAAAATAGCAAAACAAAAAAAAAGCATTTTCGGTGTTCGGCCGAATAAGTGAAAAGGCCAAATAAATTTGACCGAAAAATGACGTGTTTGATGACGCGCCAAATAGCCTAGCAACCAGAGTGAGATGCGCGAATTTCACGACCTCCACTTCCGGCAGCGCGCTTGGAACGATGCTACGTGCTACGTGCACGAGCGCATGCACTTCAGATGTTGACAACCGTGACACTGTTTACTGTGAACACGTGCACGTTTGTTTTGTTTCTGTTCCGGAGTATTCTGTCACGTCACGAGACGTAAGGGAGTAGAGTACGGAAGCAGGTAAAGACGTATTTATTTAAGGGAACATAACATTAACAATGTATCTACTGTAACTATACTATATCTACTATAATACTCCGCAAGGTTTACAGGGACGCGGGTGGTAAATATCCCCAATATAATCAGCTGTATAGAACCCAACAGAACCATTTTTTGCACTCTTGTCAATGCACTTTTTAATGCACTTTTTGTTGCAGGCTACAGAGTGTTAAATTCTTTCAGCAGTCAGTTATAGGCCTAACATAGGCTATTCAAGGCGGGCTCAAAGACGACCACATAAAAATATTTTTATTTTATTCATTTATTTATTTACAGTTATATTGTGCCTTGTTGGTAGCCTATGCCTGCTGGAATTTAAAAAAATGTTTAGTGTTAAATAAATATTTAGAAATTGTAGTTTTTGTAATTGATTTTTTTCTTTGAAAAGCAAGACAAAATAGTAAAAAGCACATTTTGACTATTTAATTTATGCAATGGTGAAAAAAATGGCAAAATAAATGGAAAAAACGCGAAAAAAAATGTGTTCGGTTTCGGCCTTCAGTTTTCGGCCAAGTTTTTCATTATGTTCGGTTTCGGCTTCGGCCAAGAATTTTCATTTCGGTGCATCCCTAGTTCAGATCAAATTGTCATCTTTGCCTTAAATGCTAATAAACGCTGTGCTCGAGCTTGGCATAGAGGGTGATGTGGAAATTCAGACAGAGAACAATGGCATGCCACATTTTTAAACCTTGACGTTAACACTGGTTATGTCCCAGTAGACTACGCAACGTCATGTACTGTATTCTCACATGTGAACACAACTGCACTAAGCACTCTTACATCTATAAGTGTGAGATTAGTAGATGTAAAATGGACAGGGGGAATATAGTAAGAAAAGATCCCTCACATTTGGGTTTTGTCATTTAATGAAAATGTTCATCACAGCATTTCAAAAAAGTTGCACACGTCTTTATAGATTTTTACCTGCTGCTTATACATTTGATCATTAAAGTAAAATGCAGAGGAAAGTGACAGGATTTAGTGTAGAGGCTTTACTGCGTCACGTATCTGTGCCTGAAGATAATCAGATCATATTTTGCTATCATTTAGATCATGTTAAATTTGACAAATAAGGAATAGGTCCTGCCATTTAATAGTAGCTAGTTAAATTATGCTCTTAATGCAGAAGCACATATTGTATATTCAAAGCTTTTAATCACAACTGCATTGTATTAGTGTTAAGATCCACATAATCGAACACGAACATATTTTATGTGTGCGGTTAATGATTATTTAATAAGCAGAAGAGGCTTACATTGATTGCATACACATAAATAAATGTATAACCATAAAACAACAGGCCAGTGCAGATTTGAGGGAGACAGAGGTTATATACACTCACCAGCCACTTTAATAGAAACACCTGCTCATTCAGGCAGTTATTTAAGCAGCCAATCATGTAGCAGCAGCATGATGCATAAAATGATGCAGATACAGATCACACGCTTCCGTTAAAGTTCACATCAAACAACAGAATGGGGTCAGAAGAAAATGAAGACCACATCAGGTTCCTCTCCTGTCAGCCAAGTACAGGAATGTGAGACTACACACAGATACACTGAAACTGGCCAGTTGAAGATTGGAAAAATATTACCTGGATTTTGGAGAGGTTTTTTTGGGGGGTTTTTTTGCACATTTTTTCCTCAATTCTGATATTTGATGTGAACATTAAATGAAGCTCTTGACCTGTACCTGCATGATTTTATGGAACAGTCCTCGGTATAAAATCCAGATCACAAGTATATTTCTGTAATGCTGTATGTCCATGTCAGTTTTCTGAGTAACAGCCGTGTTTACCACTTCCTGAGGAGAGAGGGGTTTCACATGCACTCCCTCACCTCTAAAGCATAGTCTATGATCTACAATAGAGGCTTGTTTACAATAGATTATTGTTTGCTTGCCTTTAATGGAAGTAAATTCCCATGTGAATAGAGTAAAGTAGAATAGATGTTGGTTTTGCTGTCTCAGACCTTCATATTGAGCCTGTGGTCTTTTATCAGTTTCATAAATAATAGGTATCAGTGTAGTGATGTCTTTGCCTGGAGTTATTCTTTTACAAAAGTGCAAGAAAAATAAAGCAGTATACACCAACTGTATCAGACTGGATGCAAAAATAGACCACCTGGTAAAATATAACACAGATCAAATGGCTTTGGCTAATTGAATATGTTGTTCGGCTGTGTGTCTGTTCATTTTTATGATCTGCTGCCCCCTAGTGGCTTTATTTCTGCCTGAGCATTTGTACAATGTGAAAATAATAAAAACAGCAAAAGAAAAAACATGAAGGGGGTCAGGTAACACTTTATTAAATAAGTGCTATGTGAGAGCAAAAACATGTCAAATAATTCCAACGTTTGAACATAATACTGAAACTTTTTTCAACATTATTATATCTCGTCAATGTAAATAGATTAAAAATGATATTTAATATTGAATTCGAAGAAAGCCATCTCAGCCAGACTCATCTCTCACAAGACTGCAGTTTTTCCTCTAATCTAATTAAGCATTCTTTAAACTTTATTCCTTTTAGTTTTTTAAATATAAATCAGCATTTGACTGAGTTATGTTTGAGCAACAAACGTATAACAAAACCGTTTCCTAAAGGTTTTAATCTAACTTTTTATCCAGATTTCAGTCTAGAGTAAAAAGGCCAGTCAGTTGATATCTCTGTGAATATGAGCATCATAGAAACATTTCTGTAGAAGGAAGTGATGGCAACTCTGTAAAGTAGAAAAACATCTTGCTCAGTTGTAGTCAATTGCAACATTATTTGAGCTTGTCATGATGTAGACCTGTGAAAAAAAAAATTAAATTAAAATGAGTCAAGTAAAATAAAGCAGTATAGCATAGCTTGACTACATCATAAATTGAGATGATTATATCAGGGAGAGTGAGTGAAAGGTGTGAGTTGTGTAACTGGGTGGGTTCATGGTGGGAAACTTACACAGGAAGTTATTGTCTCACTGTGATGGAGAGAATCTTTGTTTGCCTTTACACATATAAGAAAAGAAATAATACTGTTCAATCTTTAATGAATCTGTGAAAAACCATAGCAAATATTTTTTTCATTTTTTAGCAAATATTTTTTTCCATCCATCTTCTACCGCTTACTCCTTTTCAGAGTCACGGGGAACCTGGAGCCTATCCCAGGGAGCATCGGGCACAAGGCAGGGTACACCCTGGACATGGTGCCAGTCCATCACAGGGCACATGTGTAAAAGGTTTTATTTTAAAAAGTCTTAGATGCTTATTTTATGTCTTTTGAATTACTACATCATACAAAAGAGCAAAGTCTGCAGAGAAACTGAGGAAGGTTCTCTAAGCGGTAAAAAAAAAATACCGTCTGAATTCCTTATAACACTACACAGTATAGTCATGTTTTAGATGAGGAAAATTGACATTGTCTTGTTCTTTTAAGTCACCTTTTTATCAGATGGAATTTCTTTACAAATGCTAGAGGATTTTTACAAAGTACTGTATGTTAAAATATGTGTGAAGTGAAAACTTACAAGCTTATTGCCCGTGTGTGTTTGATCTGAGGCTCCTCTGTTTTCTTGTTTTCTGTAATGAAAAGCAAATTTCTATATTATATAATTTGCAGTGCAACATGAATTGACAAAACAAAACAAAGTGGCTTACAAACAGCAATGGATCTTTTCCAGACCTGATAAAGCTGTGATAATGTTTAAATCACTGTTGTAATTCCTGTGTGCATGTAACATTAATGTGTTAATTACTAATAATAATAATAAAAAAAAAAAGTGGTCCATGACAAATGTTGGAAATTCAAGATTGAGGTGGAGAACAGGATTAAATGTTCTGTATGAAGACAAATGCTGACTTTTTGGACAGGGCAAAGGATAAATATAACTGAAATTTTTAATGCATTGGTATGGCTTCTGTTTTGCCAACAACCACCTCAGCACACACAACACAGCTAAAGATATAACTATTATCTTTACTTTGGACCTAATTTCAGTCCCTGTGGCAGTATATAAATAATTAGGCGTTCCTAATATAGTGGTGCAAAGTGTATGTAACAGTCTATGTTAATGTTTTATTCATGAATGAATGTAGTCGTAAAGTATGTGATATTTAGTGGTTAAAGGTTCAGAAAGTTAAATGTTATTTAGAATGCATTCTAAAGAGGTGAAATTTTTCTAAAACTCTTGAGGTGGTCACTCACCTGTGAAGACACACGGCACAGAAGATAAAGAGACACACTGAGACACACACTGTGATTACTGAGAAAACTATGTAGGATAGCCTTCCTTTGCTGGTCTGTATTTCATTCTCTGTGGTGTCAAAAGATAAAGTTACCACTAGAAATATATCAATAATCAATAAATGAATTATAAATAAAGAATGCTATCTGATGTTATTTCAGTTGATGCAGTTAAAAACAACATATTAAAAACTAATTAAAAAACATGTTTAGATACCTTCTATAGTTAATATCCACTGCTTGTCTAGTGGAAAACATGAGTATAATCCTTTATCTGAAAGCTGTACATCAGATATCTGCAGTTCTCTTGGATTTTGGGGATTAACCTGCATCCTGCTCGATGTGTAGTTGGTCATAGTTTGGTTTATAACTGAGCTCTGGATAAAAATACTATTCATATCTTTACGCCAACCAATATCATGACTTTCACCAGTCAGAGTTCCATTGCAGTGAAAAACAACAGTTTCCCCCTTGAAAGCAGTTCTGTTCATCTGGTGTAAAGTTTTTCTCTGATATGACTTGGTACAATATGCAAAGAAAAATGAGGTCAGACTGCAAAAGTGTTTGGTTTTTTTTTTGTTTTTTTTTTTTTAACTATCTAAGAAATGTATTTACAAAGTTAGTTTTGGTGCTAAACTTTCTGATTTTATCATAGAACACAAAATGCCTGATGTTTTTTTTATTTTTTATTTCTCCATTGCTTTGCTACTTTTAATTTTGATGAATTGCTTACTTCATTCTGCAGTTTCAGATTAAAAAATAACCAATTCAATTTAACTGAAACAGTAAATTTCACCTTCTTATCACCTAATACAAATTAATCTTAGTTAATTGTGTACACCAATCAGAACTCGTTCATAACCAAGTGATGAAATTTCATTCAGGCTGCACTATGCTAGTAAAATCATCATTAATGAGAATGAAATACACCGCTCACTCAAATACTCCAACACAATACATCAGACTCTCAGAGAGAGAAACAAGCCAGAAAACTGAATACCTGCACAGGATAAAAGAAATCCAATGACCATCAAACACAGCATTCTGATCTGATGATGATGATGATGATGATGATGATGATGATGATGAAGATGCTGTCAGTGTGATTAAAGACGAGGTTTATACACTCTGTAGTGGCTGAAATAGAAGAACAGCTTTGAAAGATGATTGGACTTTGAGCTAAACCGCAGAGCAAGCGGAAACAGAAGTTGAGAAAAAAAAGCACAACAGATAGCAAATAAGAATTCTCTGAATTTTTGTGTGAACCTGCAATTACAGATGCATTTGTTGAACTGATGGTTTAAACAACATGATCTTTGCAGGCAGAGGACAAGGCAAGGTTAGAAAGTAACCTAAATAAAAAATATTATTACTCTGCATTGTTTTGTTAAAATATTTTTAAGCTGAGATTCATTCAGTAACAGCTTTATCCTGGTCAGGGTTACAGTGGATCCGGAGGGAATCCCAGGAACAGGGGACTAACACTAGTCCATTGCAGGGTTAAAGCAGAGACGTCAAAGTACATTACAGGCAGCAAACAATTTTGGTCAAAACCTGATTTTTCATCATTGTTAGCTCTGTACCAAAATGTAGCCGTACAGACTTCCGACTGGTTTTCATATTATTTAAAAGAAATCTTCGTGTTCGTATCAAATTGTTCAGATCAAATTGTCATCTTTGCCTTAAATGCTAATAAACGCTGTGCTCGAGCTTGGCATAGAGGGTGATGTGGAAATTCAGACAGAAAACAACGGCATACCACATTTTTATTCCTTGACGTAAACACTAGTTATGTCCCAGTAGACTACGCAACGTCATGTACTGTATTCTCACACGTTAACACAACTGCAACAAACACTCTTTCATCTATAAGTGTGAGATTAGTAGATGTAAAACGGACAGGGGGAATATAGTAAGAAAAGATCCCTCACATTTGGTTTCTGTCATTTAATGAAAATGTTAATCACAGCATTTCAAAAAGTTGCACACGTCTTGATAGATTTTTACCTGCTGCTTATACATTTGATCATTAAAGCAAAATGCAGAGGAAAGTGACAGGATTTAGTGTAGAGGCTTTACTGCATCACATATCTTTGTCTGAAGATAATCAGATCATATTTTGCTATCATTTAGATCATGTTAAATTTGACAAATAAGGAATAGGTCCTGCCATTTAATAGTAGCTAGTTAAATTATGCTCTTAATGCAGAAGCACATATTGTATATTCAAAGCTTTTAATCACAACTGCATTGTATTAGTGTTAAGATCCACATAATCTGAGAACATATTTTATGTGTGCAGGTAATGATTATTTAATAAGCAGAAGAGGCTTACATTGATTGCATACACATAAATAAATGTATAACCATAAAACAACAGGCCAGTGCAGATTTGAGGGAGACAGAGGTTATATACACTCACCAGCCACTTTAATAGAAACACCTGCTCATTCAGGCAGTTATTTAAGCAGCCAATCATGTAGCAGCAGCATGATGCATAAAATGATGCAGATACAGATCACAAGCTTCCGTTAAAGTTCACATCAAACAACAGAATGGGGTCAGAAGAAAATGAAGACCACATCAGGTTCCTCTCCTGTCAGCCAAGTACAGGAATGTGAGACTACACACAGATACACTGAAACTGGCCAGTTGAAGATTGGAAAAATATTACCTGGATTTTGGAGAGGTTTTTTTTTTGTTTTTGCACATTTTTTCCTCAACTCTGATGTTTGATGTGAACATTAAATGAAGCTCTTGACCTGTATCTGCATGATTTTATGGAACAGTCCTCGGTATAAAATCCAGATCAACAAGTATATTTCTGTAATGCAGAAATGTATGCAGCTATGTACATGTCAGTTACAGAGTAACAGCCATGTTTACCACTTCCTGAGGAGAGAGGGGTTTCGCATGCACTCCCTCACCTCTAAAGCACAGTATATGATCTACAATAGAGGCTTGTTGTTTATATAATATTTTATTAATGATATATTATTGTTTGCTTGCCTTTAATGGAAGTAAATTCCCATGTGAATAGAGTAAAGTAGAATAGATGTTGGTTTTACTGTCTCAGACCTTCATATTGAGCCTGTGGTCTTTTATCAGTTTCATAAATATTAGGTATCAGTGTAGTGATGTCTTTGCCTGGAGCTAATCTTTACAAAAGTGCAAGAAAAATAAAGCAGTATACACCAACTGTATCAGACTGGATGCAAAAATAGACCACCTGGTAAAATATAAAACAGATCAAATAGCTTTGGCTAATTGAATATGTTGTTAGTCTGTGTATCTGTTCATTTTTATGATCTGCTGCCCCCTAGTGGCTTTATTTCTGCATGAGCATTTGTACAATGTGAAAAAATGTTGAAAAAAACAACAGCAGCAAAAGAAAAAACATGAAAGAAGTCAGGTAACACTTTATTAAATAAGTGCTATGTGAGAGCAGAAACATATCAAATAATTCCAACGTTTGAACATAATACTGAAACTTTTTTCAACATTATTATATCTCGTCAATGTAAATAGATTGAAAATGATATTTAATATTGAATTCGAAGAAAGCCATCTCAGCCAGACTCATCTGTCACAAGACTGCAGTTTTTCCTCTAATCTAATTAGGTATTCTTTAAACCTTACTCCTTTTAGAGTTTGTTTTTTTATATATATAAATCAGCATTTGCCAGAACCTCAGAGAGAGAAACAAGCCAGATAAAAGTAACCTTTTGACCACCAAACACAGCATTCTGATCTGATCACGATGATGATGATGATGATGATGATGATGATGATGATGATGATGATGATGATGATGTTTATGCTGTGAGTGCAATTAAACACAAGGTTTACATACTCTCTGGTGAAATGGAAGAATGGCATTTATCAGACTTAAACCGCAGAGAAGAACAAGCGGAAGTGGCAGTTGAGAAAAAGTGCACCACAGTGTAAATAAAAATTCATCAAACTCCAAAAATGGACAATAATTCTCATAATTTTTTATTAACCACAAACACAAATGATATGAGATATCTCTTTCAATGATTCATTCTATTAATAAATTATACTAAATATACTACTATATAATGTACTATATACTATATAGATAGTTTTATACATACATATATATATATATATATATATATATATATATATATATATATATATATATATATATATATATATATATATAAAGATGCATTCTAAGTGACAAACCTAGGTGGCAATCTGTAGATCCAAAAAAATCTTCATTTAAACATGAAACTCATCATATTCTCTTTACTCAACTGTTCTTTGTTCACACTAACTTTGGCGCTATAGAGAGAGTGTCATCTCTCATTTCACTTGAAAGAGTGTCATCTCTCATCTCAGTGCTAATTTCTGTTTTTACAGCCTAGTCACATGGTAGACATTTTAACAGCCAGTATCTCATTACAAACATCGGGGTTACACATGTAACCCTGTTCCCTGAGAAGGGAACGAGACCTTGCGTTTAGCATAACACAATGGGAGCGCTTCTCGCGTGCGACCAGCATCTGAAGCTTGTGTAAAATCATGCCTATTTATAGGCCTGCCATTATCAGGTGACGTGGCAATCGCGTGATATAAATATGGCACCTGTGAACCGTGCCATCAGCCTCTATTATCTGAAGCGAAGATGCAATTCACAGGTCTGCCCTGGTATGACAAAGCTACGCAACATCTCGTTCCCTTCTCAGGGAACAGGGTCACATGCGTAACCCAGACGGAGAATACCACTCCGTCATACAGAGGGTACGGCCTGTTCAAAAAGACCCAAGCCTGAGGGTCACTGCAAGACACTCGAGCCTGGGGTGGAATGAATATCCAGGCTGTAATAATGAATGAATGTGTGTAGAGTAGACCAACCTGGAGCAGCATACACATCCTGTAAGGATACCACTCTAGACAAAGCCTTTGCGGAGGTGACTGCCCTAGTGGAATGAACCCTTATGCCCAGAGGCATAGCGAGATAAATATCTGAGAGTTCAAAAGCCATAAAGGGTGATGTGGAAATTCAGAACAATACACAGCTTTTAACCTTGACATACTGGCAATGTCCCAGTGAACCACATGTAAGGTCACACTGTACTTTCACATGTGAACACAACTGTGCAAAATTAAATAAATAAGAACTGTACTGTACATATGTACTGTATGTGAGATTTGAAGAAGATAATATTGTAAGTGAAGCCCACTCACGCTTGGTTTATGTGAACGGTAAGACGAGCTGTAATTTAAAAGGTAATGCAGATCATCACAAAATAGTGTTTTTTTAAATCAAGGTAAGTGTTGTTATTATTATATGTTTATAACAGGCTATTAGGTGGATTGGCTATGCTAAAGGTGCCCCAGTTGAGTGAGTGATGGACTGGTGACCCATTCAGCCTCAGACCACAAAATTAGGCATAGTACATAAAGTTTACAGTAGTTTCAGACTAAAGACCTTCATCAGCTATGCAAGCAAAGTGCTCTTGAAGCTGTAGGAAGTAATCCCCCTCACCATCACTCTCTCTCTCTCTCTCTCTCTCTCTCTCTCTCTCTCTCTCTCTCTCTCTCTCTCTCATATTTAGATTAGATAGATCTTTACAACCTCACATCCAACACAAAACATAAGACACTTTGCGTTACAACACTTCTGCATAAGAATTGTCAGACCAACATTATGTTTCAGTAATGCTGTATGTCCATGTCAGTTTCCTGAATGTCATCATTGTTTACCACATCCTGAGGAGAGAGGGGTTTCACACACACTACCTCACCTACTGTGTTAAAGCACAGTATATTATTTGCACTAGAGACGTATTGTTTATATGTAATTCTGTTAATGATATATTATTGTTTGCTTGAAATTAATGACAGTAGAGACCATGTGAGTAGAGCAGATTTTGCCCTTTCTGACCTCCACAGTCTTCCATGTCTAATGGAAAACATGAGTATGATCCTCCATCTGAAAGCTGTACATCAGATATCTGCAGTTCTCTTGGATTTCGGGGATTAACCTGCATCCTGCTCGATGTGTAGTTGATCACAGTTCGGTTTATAACTGGGCTGTAGACAAAAATAAGATTCCCATCTTTACGCCAACCAATATCTTTAAGTTCACTAGTCAGAGTTCCATTGCAGTGAAAAACAACAGTTTCCCCCTTAAAAGCAGTTCTGTTCATCTGGTGTAGAATATTTCTCTCAAACTTTCTGATTTTAGTGTACAATACAAAATGCCTGATGGTTTTTTATTTTTTACTGTGCCATTGCTTTACTGCTTTTAATTTTGAATAATTACTGACTTCATTCTGCAGTTTCAGATTAAAAATAACCAATTAATTTTAACTACAATATTAAATTTCACTTTCTTATCACCTAATACAAATATCTTAGTTAATTGTGTACACCAATCGGAACTCATTCATAACCAAGTGATGTAAATGTCATTCAGGCTGCACTATGCTAGTAAAATCATCATTAATGAGAATGAGATACATGGAGGATGGAGGATATGAGCTTTGCTACTTCGAGCTCAGTCTCTGCTTGTTGCAACTTGGGCTGTCTTTCTAGATGCTTGGATAAGGCCTCCTTTGCTGCGAGAGCCTCCTGTTGAATACGCTGGGCTTCCTTAGCTTGTGTCTGTAGCCGCTGGTATTCCACATCAGCCACTGAGTCCTCCTCGACCTGCTGGTGGAGACTATCTAACTGCCTCTGTTTGATCTTCTCCTCCAACATAACAGTCTGGATGCTAGAGAGTTCCGGTGGAAGGTAAACGGCAGTGAAAGTGATAGAGTGCCAACTTGTCCAGGAGTGAGAGCTTGTGCCACTAATAGATATTTTCCTCGAGCTGCTTCTTGGTTGACTGGGACAGTGGGAAGAAGCTGTAGGAGGAGGGTCCACAGTGGGTCGGTAGTCAACCTCGTAATCGTCCAGGTGAGTAGGCAGATTATTCCTGCGGTGAGGTCTGTCCATTGTCTCTAGTGTGTCTCAATCCAGCTCGAAGGACCATAATAATGTAGCAGAGTCTCACTACAATCAAGATTTCAGCTGGTTGAGGCGGCCGAATATGAATCAGATTCCGATCAGAGAATCAGGAGTGCAGAAGAGATTCTTGATTATGAAGCATTTATTTACAGTCTTAAATATACATCTGAGGTATGCAACTGTAATATTGTATGTGGTACGTATTGCATGAAAGCATTACACAGAACATAACCAGCAGCATGTAATAATTAGCAGTCATCTTATTCCGATGTGCGTCGTTAATAACGGAACATGCAGGAAACGATAATCAAACATTAGTTCCTATGACAGGCTTTCTGACACTTGCCATTGGGAGCAACTTGGGTTTCAGTGTCTTGCCCAAGGACACTTTGGTATGTAGAGTCATGTGGGCCAGGAATCAAACTGCCAACCCTATGATTAGTGGATTACCCGCTCTACCACCTGAGCCACAGCCGCCCAAATATGCTAAAGGACAGCATTATCTACTGTACACTATAGTACTAAGTAATTCAGCGGACAAATATCCAAATTTACATACAGTAGGCCTACATTTAGGGAGCCCTCTATGTTGTTATTTTAAATGCTGAAATTACAAATACAGCTAGGGCAGACAACAATAACAACAACAAACACTTTTCCAAACTATAAGTTATAAAAGGCAACATCATGTTCAATATTAGGATTTTTCAAAAAAAATATGCATGATGTAATTATTATTGTACTAACAGATATTTAGGCAATTTAGAAAATAATGTCTGCCATTTTTGTGAGGTTGAAATAAACCTTTTTTCTTCTATTTTTCGCAATAAGGTGGAGAGAGTTGTCAGGTAACAGAGGCGAAGACGGATTCAAGAGCAGACATTTAATTTTTTGAAAGTGTAAAATAAAACAGAATAAAATAGAATTGTGAAAATCAGAATGAAGCGCATAAACATTAGACACTAGGCAAAAGAAGCAGACTATAAGCAAGGCTGAAAAATGCAAAAACATAATCAGGAAATCAGGATGGGGCCAATACTTTTTCCTGACACTGTATATGATTTATTGTACTGATGTCTTTGCCTGTAGCTATTTATTTACAGAAGCGGAAGACATAAAGCTGAACACAACATTTATAGCAGATTGTTTTTAAAAAATATCAAACATAAAGGAATCTGCTAAAGGACACTCAAAGGTTTCTGAATCAAGATTTCACTCTACACTAAAAAGGCCAGTCAATTTATATATCCTTTCAGGATGAGCATCATAAAACATTTCTTCAGAAGAACATGATGGTAACGCTGCTCAGGATCCAATGCTATAGCCAGTGACACAGTTATTTGAGCTTGTCATTGTGTAGACCTGTACAAAAAGTAAATAAAAGTTGTTGTTTTTTTTAAAGTATAGCTTGACTATATCAACATATCTCAATTAGAGATGATTTGCTTGATTTGAGAGTGAGTGAAAGGGTGGGAGTTGTGTAAGTGAACTTACACAGGAAGTTATCACCTCACTGTGAGAATCTTCTTTTGCCTTTAGATAAAGGAAAATAAATACATTAATAATAATAATAATAATAATAATAATAATAATAATAATAATAATAATAATAATTTCACAGGAATTTTTAAGGATCATATGTAAGAAACAACCTATGTTTTCATATTGGCTGTAAACTTTAGGGGACCCAAAGATTACATTATTCAAGAAACCTTTCTACATATGAAAATAATAATGATGCATTTCATTTGGAAGCATATTCACTGACATCTGAAATGTTTACATGTTTAATGATTACATGTTTAAATGTTACTGATTAGTAGAATTTCTAGTAGACAACAAATTTATAGTATGCATAGTTATGTATTCAAAGTTTCTCCACTTCTTTGCAAAGTATCTACACAGTAAAATCCCTAGTGTTGAATTAACACCCAGAGCGTTTATTTGAGTCCAATGGACTTAAAACTGTAGGGTGTGAATTCAACACTGTGGTTGTTAAATCAACACTGGTAATTCTGCAGTGTATCTTAGATCATTTTATCAATTATAACAACAATCCTCTTTTTGGAAATCATTTTATTAACAATAAATGACAGTATTTCTAATTTTTAAAAAATGTACCTACAGTAACCAATCACATTCTTATATATTTATGCTAAGTGAGAACTTACAAGTTCATTGCCAGTTACAGTTTGAGCAGAGACTCCATTCTTTTTCCATTTCCTGTAATGAAAACCACGTTTTATTTGCAGTGTGACATGAATGGGCCAAACAACCATCATATTAATGCAGTGTAAAACACAATGTTGCTCACAAATTATAGTGAATCCTGTTACATCCTGAAAAGGCTGTGATTTTTCTTAAATTACTGATGTACTTCCTGTGTGTATTTATCATTTATGAATCAGTGACTAGTGAAAAAGGGGAATCTGAAATATTGGAATTTGTTTGGTGCACTTATCAAGATTGCAGTTGAGAATAGGATTAACTGTATAAGATTAAACAGGATTAAATGTAAAATAGGTAAAAGATTGTTGTAACTGAAATGTTACAATGTATTGTATGTAAACATTCACCCAGTCTTGCCATTTTCTGAATGAACTGGATGTTTTTTCTTTATTGCACCATTGCGAGTACACTCTACAGACTGTTGTGCATAAAATTCCCCTGACATTAGCAATTATAGAAATACTCAAACCTGTCTGGCAACAACAATCATGCCTCGGTCAAAATCGCTGAGAGCACATTTTCCCCATTCTGATGGTTGATGTGAACATTATATAAAGCTGCTGGCCGTATCTGCATATTTTTATGCATTTCACTGCTGCCATAAGATTGGCTGATTATTGCATGAATGAGTAGTTGTTCCAAACAAAGTGGTGTGTGTGTGTGTGTGTGTGTGTGTGTGCAAATGAGTAAAAAATAAAATGCATTTTAGAATCCATTAAATAGAATCCACCCGTGAAGCACATGCAGCACAATGCACACAATGCCACTGTAATGTTTTCTTTTTGCAATCCCCATTTTTTTGTTTGTCTACAATTCTGGAGTTGTCTGTGTAAGACATCTCACTGGTTAAACTGATATAGAAATGTGGCAATTATATTTTTAAAAAACCCGAAAGGTTATTAGAATATTTCTTTCTGAATCTCTTATTGTTGCCACTTACCCGTGAATACACACAGCACAGACGGAAAAGAGACAAACTGCAACAGCTCCGGTGACTGAGAGAACTGTGTAGCTGAAGGTATTGGATACTGATTTATTGTCTGGAACTGGTGACAGAAAAACAAAAATAAATACTTAATTTAAAGAGTGCAATCACACAGTTAAAAAAAAAAAAAAGAAGAATATATTTAATGGCAAAAAAGTGTTGTTTATTTGTTTATTTGTTGTTGGCGGCTTTTTATCCCAAGAAATTACCTTCTATATTTAATATCCATTGTTTTTTTAATAGAAAACATGAGTATAGTCCTGCATCTGAAAGTTGTACATTAGATATCTTCAGTTTTCTTGGATCTGTGGGGTCAACATGCATCCTGCTTGATGTGTAGTTTATCACTGTTTGGCGCTTATGTGGGTTGTAGTTAAAAAGAAGATTCCCATCCTTACGCCAAATAAAATCTGATTTATGATCTGGATTTCCATTGCAGTATAAAACAACAGTTTCCCCCTCAGAAGCAGTTCTGATCATCTGGTGTAGAATATTTCTTTCATCTGACTTGGTATAATCTGCAGGAATGAAACAGAGAAGTCATCTTTCATTCTGTGTCTGAATTTAAATGAAACATTATTATCTGCGTGGTATTTGTCCCCCACTGTGTTTGTATAAGCTGAAGTCAGATCTACATATTATTGCCACAGTCATTGATATGATTGACAGCAGTGAACATTTTAAATAAAAATTGTAGTACTCGAACTAAACATGGAATTTCGTCTATTTAAACCCATTTAATTTAATCCATAATGTTTCCTACCTGCAGTCATTATACTACATCGCATTGCATTTGGTTCATCTATGTGGTTCCTATCTGAAGTATGTCATTTTTTTATTTTTAGTTATGTATAACATTCATTTAATTTGTGGCTTTAGCTAGAAAAGTCTAACTTAGCTTATAGGAGTGGATTCATATAAAACTGCAAAAATACAAAAACATGGCAATTAAAAATGAAGGCAAATTACCAGCAACCAGCATAACACAACATGTTTACTGATAACTAGTCAGGTTGTTTAGCAGAAAATGGCTTGATTCCCACAAAGTATATCTCGTCTAAACAATAACTCTGTTCATGTAGAATTTAAAACAAACCTAATAAAGGATTTGTTATAATGTATGTACATAACTGCTATAGTCAACTAAAACAGAAAACATTGTTTTATGCTAATAATGTGATAAAAAATTTTCATTTCTTTTTGCTAACTTAGTTTTTCCGGTTATAAGCTTCTAAACTTATAGACTTTGGTATGCAACACAAAATTCTTGATAGTTAATTTTTGAGAAGTACTTTGTTTATTCAACTATATTAAACTTTCAGCATAAAAAAATATATATAAACTTAAACCTAAAACGTATTTGGATTAAACTTCATTCAAAAATCATAATTCAAACGAATTTGAACGAACACATTTAACCACAATGTTAAATTCCATGCCCTTATTACCTAATAGAATTTAATCTTACAGAAGTATATATACCGATTGAAATTATAACAAAACACATACTTCAGATTGCAATATTCTATAAAATCTTAATTAATGATGAAATACACTCCTTGCTTAAAAGCTCCAAGACAATCACGGCAGACACTCAAAGAGGAAAACACATCAAAATAATTACTGAAAACTGAATACCTGCACAGAAGAAAAGAAACCAGATGACCGCCAAATATAGCATTCTGATTTAATGATGATGATGATGATGATGATGATGCTGTCAGTGTGATTAAATACTAGGTCTACACACTCTGAAATGGCTCAAATACAGTAGAAGAATGTCTTTAAAGCCGAGGTAAACCGCAGAGAAGAGAAGGCGGAAGCAGAAGTTGAGAAAAAGTAACCGAGAGCAGATAAGAATTCATATGTTTATATAATTTATAATTATATGTGATTTATACATTTATATAATTTAATATAATAATAATTTTTGAGTAAATAGAGTAAACGTGCATTTACAGATGCGATTCTTGAAATGGCTGCTTAAACATCATGATCTTTGCAGGCAGGGACCAAAGCATGGTTAGAAAGTAATCTAAATAAAATATTACTACATAATCTTGGTAAAATATGTTTGTTTTTTTAAGTAGAGATTAATTCATTTATTCATTTAATTAAGGAGAGAGAATTCACCCTGGCTGGGATGCTAAAGCAGAGATGTCAAAGTACATGACTAGCATAAAAGCAATTTTGGTCAAAACCTGATTTTGCATCATTTTTCTCTGTGTTACAAAATTTATCTGTACAGACTCATTACTGGTTTTCAATTTTAATTAAAAGAAATCTCTATAATCTAGGATATTTCTTATTCAACTTAGAGTTGCAGCTCTATCATCTTTGCTTCATGGGAGTAACTGATCATATAGTCAGAAATACCAAGCAAGGATCACTTTTAACTGTTTATCACTTCTTATGAGTTGGTATTTGCAAATTCTGTGAGATAATAGACTGTGATAATTGTGCATCTATTGATAGGTGTATATGATGTCTGAGGTTTCTCATTTGCAAACGTTAATAAACCCTGTGCTCGATCTAGGCATAGAGGGCGATATGGAAATTCAGAGAGCACAACGGCATACCACATTTTCCGAACTTGACCTAAATACTGGTTATGTTCCAGTAGACTATACACATCTGACTGTACTCTCACATGTGAACACAACTGCAAAAAAAACCCAAAAAACTCTTACATCTGTAAGTGTGAGATTAGAACATGTAATATGGACAGGGGTAATATACAGGTGCAATCAAAATTAACCCCCACTGCAAATCAGGTTTATTGTCAAAATTTAAAGACTTTCAGCTGTTTGCAATGAACAAATCAAACAAAAGCAATTGAAATAGTTCAACACAACAAATGCTTCAAGTGGCTTCCCCAAATTCACCTGAAAATGCAACTTATAAGGACTTCTCCAGTTTCAAAATTAGTCAACCCTTTCATAGTAAGCATCTTTAGTACTTAGTAGAGCAGTTATGACCTGCTGCATACGAGATGCATAGCCAGCATTAAAGCACATTATATGATCAACAATAGAGGCTTGATGTTTATATAATATTACATTCATGATATATTTTTGTTTGCTTGCATTTAATGAAAGGTGATCAGTCTGTAAAATGCAAGTGGAGGATTTTGCCATCTCTGACCTTCATCTTGAGCCTGTTATCAGTTTCATGAATAATAGATGATTCAGTGTCGTTGTGTTATGCCTGGAGATATCCTTTTACAAAAGCACAACACAAATAAAGCAGCACACTTGTGTATGTTGGTGGGCTCTGTTTCTGTTCATCTTTATGATCTGCTGTCCCCTAGTGGCTCTTTTACTTCCTGAACATGTGTTGGATATGAAATTAACAAAAACAACATGAAGATGTCAGATAAAACTCTATCAAATAAGTGTTGTTTTAAATGTTATTTATTTATTTATTTTTCAAGTAAGCATTTGACTGAGTTATATTTAAGCAACAAATATACACTATGTGGTCAGAAGTTTGTGGATGCCTGACCATCACACTCATGTGCTTGTTGAACATCCATCCTTTCCAGATTTAGTCCCCCTTTTCTGTGATAATAACCTCCACTCTTCTGGGGAAACTTTCCACTAGATTTTGGAGCGTGGCTGTAGGGATTTGTGATCATTCTGCAACAAGAGCATTAGTGAGGTTAGGCACTGATGTCAGGTGAGGAGACCTGATGTGCAGTCTGCATTCCAGTTCATCCCAAAGGTGTTCAGTGGGGTTGAGGTCAGGGCTCTGTGCAGGACACTCAAGTTCTTCCACTCCAGCCATGAATAGGTTCTATTTGTCCAGCGATAAGATGAATTTAGCGTATTAATGAATTATGCATTAGATATTACGTCCGTCTCGGGAGATCTATGCTGGGTCTCCATGCAGATGTTGACTGAAGACTCCCACCGCCAATGAGGTGAGATGAGTTGACTTTAGTGAGCCGAGAGAGCAGAGAGAACCGAGAGTACAGACTTAAGAAAGCAGAGATTTGGATTTTTAACTCTTTTCTGGCTAGTCCAACCAACCAGAAATTTTCTTAGGGCTGGGCACCACCCATGATGTTACTCTGTCTGTTGTCACTGCAGATGGGTGGTTCCATGCCTTTTACTGATGTGTGGATTAAACTTTGTCCAAAATAATTACAAGTATATGCAGTATAATGACATCCTATCTGAATTTCCTTACTTTTACTTTCTTCCTGCAGATATCACTTTATGGGTGAAGGACCTTGGGTTTTATCTGTTGGGTAAGCCATATGGTTTTGGTGAGTCCAAGTGAAGGGCTTGTTTCTCAACCCACTTGTGGCATTCTGGGGGGTTGAGTTATGGATTTACTGCAACATTCGGCCAGGTGGTCACTCTCACAAACGTCGCTAGTGTTTACTAATGGTGGGTTTGTCAGTCCACCTCGGAATTGTTGGCACCAGTCACGATAGCTTCTTTGAATTACGGTTTGAGTGGTCTAGAGCTGTTTAAATGGAATGTCTTATCTTCTCTTGTTATCATCTTAGCTGCCTGATTCGATCCTACACAGCTGTGTTTTAGAACATATGGAATTGTGACAACATCACAGCTGTGTTTTAGAACATGTGTTGTTGTTATGACATCCCAGCTGTGTTTTAGAATAGATGGTAATGTAGCGACGTCACAGCTGTGTTTTAGAACATATGATATTGTGGTGACATCAGAATTGTATTTTAGAACATGTGGTATTTTAGTGATGACTCACAGAAACTGGACAGTTAAAGATTAGGGGGGGAAAAATCACCTGTTCTTTTTCCAGTCTTCAACTGTCCAGTTTGGGTGAGTCTGTGCTCATTATAGCCTCACATTCCTGTTCTTGGCTGACAGTGGAGCCCAATGTGATCTACTGCTGTTGTAGCCCATCTACCTCAAGGTTTGATGTTTTTTGCATGCTGAGATGCTTTTCTGCTTACCACTGTTGAAAAGAGTGATTATATAAATCACTATGTCCTTTCTGGCAGCTCAAACCAGTCTGGTCATTTTCCTCTGACCTTCTCTTATCATCAATGCATTTCCCCCCACAGAACTGTTGCTTACTCAGTGTTTTTTGTATTTTGCACCATTCTGTGTAAACTCTAGAGACTATAGTGTGTGAAAATCAACAGTCTATGAAATATTCAAACCAGACCATCTGGTACTAACAGCCATGCCACATTTAAAGTCACAGAAATCAAATTCTGATGTTTGATGTGAACACTGAAGCTTTTGGCCTGTATCTGCATAATTTTATGCATTGTATTGTTGGCACATGATTGGCTGATTGGACAACTGCATAAATGAGCAGGTGTACAGGTGTTCCTAATAAAGTGAATGGTGAGTGTATATGGTATTTAGAGCTGAAGGGGTATTTGAACAGATATTTGAATCAATTGAACTAATTTATATGCAGGTTATGTTATTTAAAATGCGTTATTGAATAATAATAAAATAATAATTAAATATGTGTGCATTTTTTAAAAACTTTTGTAGTGGTCACTCACCAGTGAAGACACATAGCACAGAAGATAAAGAAGCAATCTGAGACGCACACTGTTGTTACTGAGAAATGGCCTTGCTTTGTTAATTGTATTTCACTCTCTGTGTTGATAAAAGATAAAAAGTAAAAAAAAATAAAAATTAAAATAAAAACATGGAGAGGAATTTATATTAATCACAAAATCTGTTATAATCTTTTATCATAAGCCATTGAAATGACAGCATCTGATTCTGTTTCAGTTGATGTTATTTATTCATTCATTCATCTACAGTAAGCACTTTATGATGCAGGGGGGAAGAGCTTTCCCTTACAAAGCCTCACAGTTATGGAAAAGCCTTACAATTAGTGTTCGGGACTCAGAAACAGTCTCTGTATTTAAGTGTAGGCTGAAAACATATTTGTTTACTCAAGCTTACCATGAATAGACTTACCTTTACACAAAGTACATAGTCTTGTCCATCACAGGATAGTAAGCATACCTAATAATCTCTCCCTCTTTTTACCTCATTCTCCCTCTCTCGTTCTGTCGAGCCACACATGATTTTATGGAGATGCCTGTGATCCTGACCCTTTCTGCACTCAGGACCTGCCTGATCCATCCAGATGCCCTACCTCTGGATGGAGCTCTCATCAACTAGAGGCTACAGCCTGGCGATTGATTAGGATGGTACTGTTTGAAGTACCATGAAATAGTTTTGGACCTCAATTCCACATGGACATTCTCACTGTGGTTGCTGGGACTATGGTTGCTACTATGGTCTTAGGACTGCAATTACCACATACAGGTTTACACTCAGGTCTCCTTTGGTGAATAGTGGACTAGTTCAACAAACAGACTTCATGTTAAATCCATAATGAACTTTCTTTTACTTTCACACTATCCGTTGTTACCCAGATGAGGACGGGTTCCCTTCTGAGTCTGGTTCCTATCAAGATTCTTCCTCATATCATCTTAGGGAGTTTTTCCTTGCCACCGTCGCCACCAGCTTGCACAATAGGGATAAATTCACACAGTTAAAATCTGTATCCTGTGTTTATATGCTGCTGTAAAGCTGCTTTGAGACAATGTCCATTTTTAAAAGCGCTATACAAATAAAATTGAATTGATCCTGAGTGGATCCTGAGTTGGATCCTGATGGCTCCAGGTGGATCCTGAGGGAATGAGTGTGTTTTTGGTTCATATTCTGTGTCTGGGTGGGTTTCATCTAGGTTTGTTGGTTTCCTCCAACTGTCAACTGGTGACTCTAAATTTCTCTAGGTATGAATGAGTGTGTAAATGTGTGGCTGCCCTTTGAAGGACTGATGTCAGGGAGTGTTTTTTTTCTTCTGCTAAGTAACAGTAGTGATTAGAGAGGGGAGAGGTGTTTCACATGCAGTACCTCACCTGCTGTGTTAAAGCACAATATACGATTGGCACTAAAATGCCAGAGGATTATTTTATGTCTCTGACCTTCATAGTGGACCTGTGGTCTTTCATGGATTTTTATGAATGATAGACAATTCAGTGTATTTATATCCTTGCCTGGAGCTATTCTTTTACAAAAGTGCAAAACAAGATAAAGCAGCACACACCACCTGCATGATTTAAAAAGTAGGCCATCTGGTAAATATATACAATAATGTAATAAAGCTAATAAAATAGCTTTGCTTATTTGCAGATATTGGTTTTTCTGTATCTGCTCATTTTTATGATCTGCTGTCCTCTAGAAGCTTTCCTGTTAATCTAAGAGCAAATTCACATAAAAATAATAATAATAATAAATGGAACATAGTATTGAACCTCCATAAGAGGGCACAGGAGTCTTTTGCTGAACATTTACTTAAAACAGGTTATTTTTGTTGAGTTTTCAGTCTTATACAGTAAACTTGTACTTGTATTATTGTATGTGTATTACTGTATTTGTAATTTTTGGGTTATATTGGATTGTACTAAACAATCTAAACCAATTATATTGGATTGTTTTTATTTTATATGGACAGCCCCATGTTGTACTTCTTACTACTCTTCCCCACTACTTCTGCATTCATACAACATTTAAATCATATAAGGCTGACTGGATGAAAATGGGACTGAATTAATAATACACATCCTCCCAACTTCAGTGTAATCAAAAACCACGAGCTGTGACCAAATTTTAGTGTACATAATCCATACATACATGTGTAACTATACAGCACATCTCTTTGTGTGTATAGATACGGGCTATATTCAATTCAGTTTGATTTTATTTGTATAGCACTTCTAACAATGGACATTGTCACAAAGCAGCTTTACAGAAATATATAAATTCAGGCTGTAGATTTTAAATGTATAAATTTGCCCTAATGAGCAAGCCAGAGGCAACGGTGGTGAGGAAAAACTTCCTGAGATGACATGAGGAAGAAACCTTGAGAGGAACCAGACACAAAAGGGAACCCATCCTCATGTGGGTGGCACCGGATGGTGCGATTATAAATAATTCCCTTCTATAACAATGTGCTGTAGTCAAAAAGTGCAAATGCATAACTGGAAATTCATAGTTTTAACATCAACTTATCAACTGTTCACTGATGGAGACTCGACTGCAAAACTGGTTTATTAATTGCAGTCAAAAGCTATCTTCATTGTTTTTAAGTGGTACTATGCACAGTAATCTCATTGATCTTTAGATTGTCCATGTGGGCCATCCTCAGCAGCAGCGACTGGTTTCCAAGTGATGAGAACTCCGACCAGAAGTTGGGCATCAGGATGGATCAGGCAAGTCCAAAGAGCAGAAGGGGTCAGGATCACTGGTATCTCAGGAGTAGCATTTGTAACTCAATAGCGAGAGAGAGAGAGAGAGAGAGAGAGAGAGATAGATAGAGAGAGAGAGAGAGAGAGAGAGAGAGAGAGAGAGAGAGAGAGAGAGAGAGAGACAGGTTATTAGGTATGGTCGTTTTTATGTAATAGTTAAGGACAGTGTGCATTGTGTGCGCATATGTGATTGGTTTGTTTTTTTACATGAATGCATAGAAGAGTAAAGTGCAATAGAAGAGTAAAATAGAAACATCAGACAGAACTCAGTTTAGCCCAGGTGAGTATAGAAGCGACGTACAATCACTGAGAACGGAACACCCAAACACTAGTGTGAATCAGACCTCATGCTGATTCGCACTGTCCCCTTGCTGGACATCATGTAGTTTGCTTATCGAGCCAATGTGTCTGTTGATGATGCACTATATGTCGGGTTACATTATCTTCTCTAACACCTTGACTGTCCGTGGACTTGTGTAACCCAGAGGTAAAATAGTCAATAAGCAAAATAAATAAATAAGTCCTAAGTGAAATAAATATGCAATAAATGTTATGTACAAGTGATTATACATTTTGTGTGATAACTGTGTGGAAGCGTGTTATGCTCAAAAGATCGCTTGTGAACTAAAAGGGAGTTTTTTGTAAACCTTGATATCATCCAATAAGAGGGCATGTTATTATTGGGACATTAGCCTGTAAGGTTGAGTGTTACTACATTCCAGCCAGTAGAATGGTTAGGCCCGCCTCTCAGCCATTCACAGTAGTGAGGAAGATGGGAAGTGATGCCAGTGGTAACTGAATCATCATAATGGTATATTGATTGATACTTTCTGTTACGGGTGTAAACTTCTAACAGTGTGGAATACCACAAGAGAGTCTAATTTGGAGGGCATGCTCAAGCTAATGTGCCATTCCATTGCATTGGTGAGTATATGTTCCACTAACCCATATGCTAATGTCCGCCATTTTATGCCCACTGACCTCAATGTAAACAGCGCTAGCAACCACGCCCTGTGCTGCTGTAAGCTAAATGTAAGCTAATGGCTAAAGTGTACTATCCCTGTTAACATACTAGAAATGTATGTAATGGTAAAATGGGATATTTCATGGTATTCTGGACTGCTGCCGCTGGTGAGTGGAGTAGCTCTGTTGAGTTATTTGTTTTGTAACTGTGTTTTACATCGAGTGTTAAATTTTGTGTATTAACCGTTGCGCCCTTGAGGCCTAGAGGCCTGTTGAGACACTAATATTAGTGAATGCTAATGGAGAGCTGGTTTTCATGCACTTTATTCATGCATTTAGGGATATTAAGTGTATTTTGAATGTGTTTATTGAGTTTATTGATACTAGCCTTAGCCTATGACAGCAATGTCATTAGTGTTAGGTCAGGTTTTATTGTTGGATTCAGATGTTGAGTGGTCGCGGTTACTGGTGAAGTCCGAAACAGCGGTGGAGATTCTGGAGATCCTTGGAGAAACTGTTCCAGTACTGGATGGCGAGCCAACCCCACTTGATATAGAGCCTGCCAACCTAGTGGCACTGAGCCAGAGAGCCTTGATCTATTTCTCCTTGGCCCAAGTGGTCAGGTAGAACTGTGTGCACACTGACACTTGCTTTCCCTGGAGGAGGACAAGTGTCCTTGCATTAATCCAATATCGGTGCAATTGATGGACTGTGATCTTTTTATTTTAACAGACCCGGGTCTAGTCTAATTTGAGTGCACTCACAACTGTACTGAGCTTTTATTATTTTAATACTTTTCTTCTTTTGTATATTTGGGATCCCACTTTTCCATTTTATTTCTTTGCCATTGCACTTGTTCTTATTGTGCATTGCATTTATGCAGTTAAACTAATTTCTGTGCCTTGTGTTGTTATTTCACTGTAGTAATCCAACTTTTGGCTTCAGCGAGTGAACCTATTATCTTCTGATCTGGACAAATTCCGAACATCTAGATACCTTGACTACTCATTACTGTCATGCGAATCTGTGGTTACCAATAATAGTGGCCAGTCTTTGGGTAGCTGGTTACACTTGCACTAGGATTTTTTTGTTCTATTCAGTGGTCACCTATTTTTTTATTTTTACATTTTTTTTAGTGTCTGTTTGTCTGTGTCTCCAACTCTCTCACCTTTAGTGTGTGTCAGTGGTGTCACCAACACTCAGTGTGTCAAAAAGGTCCCCTAAATTCTCCTCCCTGAATATACAACAGATATTGATGGAAAACTCCACCCTAAAACATAAAAGCAAAAGCTTCTTTCCTCAATCACTCATATTAATGAGAAATCCAACACAGAAGCAATGAATAACGACAGAGACTTTGCTCAGCTAGTTAGCGATCTACACGATGATGAGTATGATGCAACTGAGGGTGGTATTAGCATGAAATTTAAAGCTTTTGAAGCTGATTTGTTTGAACAGAGTATACAGATTAAAGGACTAAAGCACTGGTGCATTGCTCTCTTTAGGTAGATTGAAGAGCGTGTTAAATCCCACTGGCACCACAATCAGCAGGTAGTCAAACGACATTGACAAGTAAAATTATACCAACACTCACAACTGCCCAGGAAAATAACTCTCCAACTTCAGGCTAGTTCTAGGTCTGGTTATTCACTTCCTGTGCTAGTTTTGTTTTCATTTCCAGTTCATGGGCTATAAAAGCAATTCACACTCACAGCAGGAAGTCTTGCCGAGTCTTGCCAACATGTTGATGGAACATCAACTAATTTCATTATAATATAAATCTCAGATGCCTTTATATCATGTTAATAATAAACATTAATATTCAAGTCCTTTAGGGTGATCTTTATATCTTTATAACTTTATATTTCACAGAGTTGACATGGCTAGTTACATTGTATAAATCAATATAACGTCATGCTGAAATGCACAAAGGTTAAATCAAAGACAGTTAACAGAACTGCAGTGAAAAAAAAAAAAAAAAAAAAAAAAAAAAACCTCAACAACACAACCACAAACAGATGCACATTTAATAACAGTTGGTTTTATAGCTATTGAACCTTGTTATTTATGGTATTTGGATTAGTTTGCTGATTCTTTATTATTCTGAACATACTTGTTCTACATTTTTTTTTTTATTATTGCTGCTTATTACATATTACCCAAGGGCTCTCCTTGTTGCTCCTTAGTACTTGTACACTAATGACTACATCCACAATGACCCTTTATTAAACTCTTGAAGTTTGCAAATGCCACAAAAGTCTCATCAAAGGTGTCACTGATGCAGCCATAACAACCTAGAATCGAACACACTCAAGACCATGGAGCTGAAGGCGGACTACAGGAGGAATCCCTCATCACCGCCTCCACTTCTCATATATATTTAATTAAACTGAATTAGCTGTGGAGTCCCTTCGTTTCCTGGGAAATATTATATCCCAGCACCTGAAGTAGGAAGCAAAACAATGAAATGTGTTGCTAAAAAGGTCCAGCAGATGATGTACTTCCTTCACTAACATACAGCTGTGGTTTATCCTGCTCCAGGAGCAATCACTGATTGTGTCCTCACCCACCTGCAGAACATGAAAGAAATGTGACCAGTGTATAGGACTGGTTTACCTTCAGAGGCAGGAAACAGATAGCAAACCTGGCCACTACTTTCCTCCAACAGGGGCACTGGATGAAGGTACACCACAACCAAAATATCTTCTTTCCTCAACTGATGACAGGAATGTTACTGACAGTACTGTGTTCATGATACGTATACGTTCATACCTGCTCAGTAATAATATATGAGATTCTCTCTTGTACACAGCGCTTGTGTGTATATTATCACTATTGTTCTTATACAGGCAGGGCTGTTCCTTTGCAATATCTAAGTGATATATTTCATACATCTCAATTTGCAGACCACAAGATGGCACCCTGCAAAAGCCTGAAAGCCTGAATCATGGTAACGAACAGGACATTTTGGACAAAAGTCAGATGTGTAAGGAAAATGGTTCTGATGATGTATGATGATGTAATAGATTTTGCTAAAACATGACAACACCTCATGACAAGAATTATGTTTATTTACTGTATATATTTTGTAAAATATATGGCATCATGTTGTAACTACGTGTTGGTTTGATTGCTTTCTAAGAGTATAGATGAGCTTCTTTTTCTCCTTTCATTGCTCCCATAACAAAAACTAGCAATGGGGACAGATATGTCATTAACGTTATGTCCACTGCTATTGAAGTGTCTTGTCAGTTGAAAGGAGATGTACATTCTGAGGGTATAAAGGTGTTTGACAAAATAATCAGACACTCACCTCTTGGTTTTTCAAGTAATTTCTGTTACGGGGGAAGAATACTTTATTGAGCTTGTGCATTTGGCCAATAAACCCTGGTTTTAATTCTGACTCTGAATCAATGTGTATACTACTTAGTACTTAATAGCATTAAGCATGAGCTTAATCAATACTGAAGAAGCACTGCTCAATTGAGCCAGCTGACCTGTGAGAGCTTGGAATGAGCAGTGGTGTCCCAGCGGTTGAGGCTCTGACCTACTGATCAAAACGAGTCTAAATCCCTGTGCCACCAAGCTGCTGCTGTTTGGTCCTTGAACAAGAACCTCAACCCTCATATGTTTGGTTTCATACTGTTGCTTTGGGTAAAATGTAAATACAGTGTAAAGTGCTTCGAGTCCCTAGAAAAGCGTTATATAAATCTAAGGAGTTATTAAATATTATTTAAACTGTCTGCCAAATTAAATGGAAGGGTAAACACTAAAAAAAAGGATGAATACACCCTGATTACTGTTTGTTCTCCAAATTGCAATGCAGCTGTGATTAAATGTGTGTGTATATACAGTATGTGTATACAGATAAGTGTGTATGCGTATATTTGTTCATTCATGTGTGTATGCATATATTTGTGTATTCAGTATGATAAATATAAGTGGTATTGCCAAAGCCATAAGCACAGTGCTGACTGCTTGGAATATCAATGCCGTTTACTCGAACAGCATGGCTTTTTGAAACAAATAAAAATGCTCCCTCATTACCATATGGAGTATGGTATAGGGATTGGATGTCAGGATCAGGGAGTACAGGAAAAGAAGATGTGTTAATCCACCTGTCCTCTGCAGATATAGCAAGGGATTTCAAACTACATGTTGTATACTATATGCTATACATTTCTTTTGATTTAATTGATTTATTTCCCACATAAATATAATCTACCTTGTTACAAACTTCACTACCGGCTTTGATTTGACTTTAATTTTGCAGAGCATGCAAAATCAAATATCTTTTAAAGTGCCTTTACTATGTTTTTGTTCCCTGTGTTAATGAAGGTTTGTTCATTTAAATGTCTTTAGTAAATCTGTGGTGGATCCAGAGCTTAATCCAGGAACACTGGGCACAAACCAGGAACATGCAAGAGAACCAGAGAACCGAAAGGAAACCCACATGGATACACAGAGAAAATACGAAATGTCACACAGACAGTAAATGGACGCTCAGGGTTGAACCCCAGTCTCTGTAACATTACATACACTACATGAATGCCCTCTTTACAGTTTAAAACATTGTTATTCTCTATCTGGTTGTCCACCACATGTCCTCTATTCTCATGTACCACATATAGCTTTGAATTAGTCTCATCACCATGTCAATGCCCCTCTCATTTTCAGCAAATAAATCATGGTTTTCTTTGTGCCACAGTTTTATTGACAGGTAGGCCATATTAATAAAACATATTGGAGCAATATGTCATGGTTAGTCATGTAAGCAATACAATTTCATATGGGATATATCGATCCGGGTAAGAAATAGGTCATTGCTGTGCATTAGAAATGTAACCCAAAATGGATACATTATTCAGAATTAATATATTTCTACCATGTTTCTATACAAACTAGCCTGGAATTCACAAACAATTATGCTTTTATTTATAGAGCTGCCGCTTCATACAGTATAGTCCATGCAGACCACACCCTGTTCACAAGGCAGCATATCAGCAATTTCACATTCCATGTGTTCTGTGTTTGAAGAAATTATTAATTATTTATTACCTGCAGTCTAGCCATTTAAAACACAGTGTCACGGTCTGTCATTTCTGCTTCTGTCTCTGTGAAGAATCTTCTGTTCCTCTAGTAAGTCATTAAAAGCCACCTGTTCACTGTGAGATGTAGAATGGTAGATGACAGCTTGTCAGGGGTCAAGGCTTTAATTACTAAACCTGGTATTAAGTATGGTGTATCACACACACACACACACACACACACACACTGAGCTCTGACAGTAAAAATGTGTGATATCATTGTCAGCTATGCAGCTATGCGTATGGTATAATTAGCTTCCATCTGTTTTTGTACCTAGAATGGTGCATATGTGAAACTCCGGTTTACAATGTAGCATATTGTCGTTTTCTTTTACAGTATGTGATGATATGATAATTATAATTCCATGTGTGGATTGTTCTTTCAGTGTATGTGTTTTTCAATAAAGCTTAGTCAACTTCCTGTTTGTAAAGTGCATGTACTGTATGATTGCATACACAGTTTCAATATTTCAGATTATTTCTGATATTACAGGTCAAATATCTGCATTTATAAGATTTCTAAGTCTTGCCTAGAACTGTGAGGAATCAAACAAGGCTAAGCTCCCTCTATATAGTAGCTGGCAGTCTGTATGTGTGAGCAGCATCACTAGATATTATCTGCATGAAGTAGATGTGTCTGTATTATACCGCTAGCAGGTATTTCTTTAATGGCAGATAGAAGTGTCTTTCACTGGCAGTCAAGCCAATTTCTTTTTACCATCAGTGCCAGTGACAGAAATGTAATTTCTACCATTAAAATGGTATGGAGAAGAATAAGTGTATTGTAATACAGTTTAAAACATATACTGTTTTCATGCATATTGTCATGTGAACCATCCATTTTAAAGCAATTGTGGCAACACAGAAAATCATAATATGATAAGTGAATGTAATTTCATTTATAACTTCAGCTTTATGGCGATTTTTCAATATTACCCTGGAAAATGAAAGGTTGTACACAATGTTCTTTTTTTTTTTCTTTTTAAATCACTTCCAAATTGTTCACTTAGCTCTTTATGTACCCACTATTATTGGATTTCAAAGGAAATTGGTATCTTTTATCTATCTAACTGTCAAATATGAAGGATGCTACCAAAAACGAATTGCATGTTTTTCATCTAGACAATGTGTTGCATGTGTTCCAAAATGTTTCTATAGTAACAACTTTCACAGGGACTTTTATAGTGGATGTGCCATAGATTTAAAAAATGTGTGGAATTGTTGATGTGAGGACACGTTCGTTTAGCATTTTTGGAAGGATTCTCCAATTGCAGTGCTTTGTACCTTTTAGAGATAAAGCTGTAACTTAGGTTAACTGACACAAGAAAGTCTTCAAATAACACATCAAGCTGCATTTCTTTGTCTTTTAACTTCAAGAGGGAAAAAAGAAGGAACGACTATTTGGGGAACGACTGTTTATAGCTGCTACAATGTAATGTGGAACTTGTTTCATGGACGTTCCATAATGTTTAATGTAACTATAAATGGATAAAACAGACAATGTAATTTATTAATAAATAAAAAATTGTAATTGTTGGTAAATTGCTGTGGTATGAGAGGAATAATACACTTCAGGGCATGCTATTATTGGAAAATAATGGTAATAGTAACTCATCATACTACCATGTTGTTGATTGTTTTCCTGTAAGAGCACACCTTCATGTATTCTATTCCTTTCCTAATATTCATTCATTTATTCATCCATCCATTTTCTATATCGTTTATCCTACAGGGTCGCGGGAAACCTGGAGCCTATCCCAGGGAGCATGGGGCACAAGGCGGGGTACACCCTGGACAGGGTACCAATCCATCGCAGGGCACAATCACATACACATTCACACACCCATTAATACACTACAGACACATTGGACATGCCAATCAGCCTACCATGCATGTTTTTGGACTGAGGGAAGAAACCGGAGTACCCGGAGGAAACCCCCGCAGCACAGGGAGAACATGCAAACTCCACACACACACACACAGGGCAGCAGTGGGAATTGAACCCCCAACCCTGGAGGTGTAAGGCGAACGTGCTAAGCTACCGTGCACCCTGCATTTAGCCATATTAATTAATATTATTTACTATAGTGTATTAAGCTGTAAGTTGAGTAATATGAAAGGTATGCTGAACTGTACTGAGAATATAAAGAGGTTAAATTCAGTAATTTCAGTAGTTATCATTAAGTATCTTACAAATGTCAATGAGGTGTCAAGAAGGTGTGTAAATGGCATTTATATGCAGTATGTATGTATATGTAATGTAATATGAGTTGATACTTGTGTTCTTAGTGGGATGTTAGTGCTACCATGGATAGTTGGACACAGATATACAAACTAATCATGAATTACGATTTATGCGTGGGACTGGGTTTAAAAATACTACTGGATGTTCATGTCTCTCTCTCTCTGTCTCTCTCTCTCTCTCTCTCTCTCTCTCTGTTGCTCTCCCTGTTTCTCTCTGTAAATGCATTCTCTCGATCTACTCCCTACTGCTCTCCCCAATCCTTCTTTTTATCTGTCTTTTTTTTTTTTTTTTTTTTTTTTTACCAAAACCACCTCCGTTTCCTCTCCCTACCTGCCTGACAGCCTGGCATGTGTGCAGCATGGCAGGCAGAGATAAAGTGTGAAAAACAGAAGGTCCATCTCTGCCAACATCAGTATGCTTTTTAATGGGAAGGAGTTAACAAATGTCAGTGTTTATCAACTTGAATGCTTTGTAAGATGCTTATCTATGGGCTGCTAACCCTAAACAATTCTGCTGGAGTTATTTTAGAATGATCAGTCAACCCTTATGGCTGTCTTTACAGATAAAGAGACAAAGAGATAAGTAGAAGGCTACAGGGTTTACATTTGGCTTGGTGGGGTGTTTTTACACAGAGAATGCACATGTCTGAGCCAAACCATTTTGTTTGCACTTGTTATAGAGTCTGAACTCATTATGATTACTATCTGGCTGCAGTAATCACGTGGAGCCTTGAAAATGGGATTATGCCCAGTGCTCAGTAAATAGCTGATGTTTAGCCCAAATCAATATACTTGAATGAATTGTGGTCAGGCAGGGAAATTGTTTATTATTCTAACACCTGATATTCCTGAACATATTGATTAAAACAATTGTTCTGTAGTCCAGGGGTTCTCAGGGGTGACGTCTGTAATTAATTTCTCATTGTTTCAGAAGTGGTAACCACAATCCAACATTTTAAATTGTGTTTATACAGTACTGTGCAAATTTCTTGCAAAAGAAATGATGTAAAGCAGAGATGCCTTGAAAATAAATGTTGTATGTAAATGAATGTAAATAAATGTTTCTCCATTTAAAAAATACTATAAAGAACCGTAAACAGTAATAAATGAAACAAAGCCAATATTTGGTGTGACGAACAAAGTAGTCTTAGTGCACTTTTATAAGGAAATGAGCTGTAAGTTTTACTGAGCATCTTACAGAACCAGCCACGGTTCTTCTGGAGACTTTGACTTTTGCATTTGCATTTTATTTTTGCAGCAAAACCCAGCAGCTATCATTTGTCTGAAAGTGTCTCTTACCACTTAATATGCTGCTTTCTTTACTGACATACAACAAATTTTCTGTAACATTTCATTTTTGCTGGAAAGATGGAAATAATTTTGTGCTAGAAAATTAATGTTTGGAAATCTAAAATGTTTTTATACTAACTCGATAATGTACAAGTCATAAAATAAAAATCTTTAACAAAGGGTGTCTAATATATATATATATATATATATATATATATATATATATATATATATATATATGTGTGTGTGTGTGTGTGTGTGTGTGTGTCTGTGTGTGTGTGTGTGTGTGTGTGTGTGTGTGTGTGTGTTCAATACTCTGATGTATCCAATGAAGAGCCTTGTATTGAATGAAATAATGCGATACACTGCATTGTTTTGGCTAGGGCTACAACTAACGATTATTTTCATAATCGATTAATCACCTGATTATTTTTCAATTAATCGATTACTCGGATGGGGGCGGAAACAATCTTACAATACCATTTTTCAGTTTTATTTAAATCCACAAACTGAGTGTTACAAATATACTCCGCAAAAAAATAAACGTCCCTTTTTCAGGAGACTGTATTTTAAAGATAATTTTGTAAAATCCAAATAAGCTTTACAGATCTTTATCGGAAAGCATTTAAATTATATTTTTCATGCTTGTTCAATGAACCATAAACAGTTATTGCATGTGCACCTGTGGAACAGTCTTTAAGACACTAACAGTTTACAGGTGGTAGGCAATTACGGTCACAGTTATAATAACTTAGAACACTAAAGAGATCTTTCTACTGACTCTGAAAAACACCACAAGAAAGATGCCTAGGGTTCCTGCTCACCTGCGTGAACATGTCATAGGCCTGCTGCAGGGAGGCAAGAGGACTGCATATGTGACCAGAGAAATAAACTGCATTGTCTGTAATGTAAGACATCTAAGACGGTGCTACAGGGAGACAGGAAGGACAGCTAACTGCAGTGGAAAATTACATGTAATCATTTGTCTCCCCAAATGTGATCGAGAATTTGCAAATGCCTTGGTGGAAGAGTGGTGTAACATCTCACAGCAAGAACTGACAAATCTGGTGCAGTCCATGAGGATGAGACGCACTGTAGTACTGGTGGATACCAGCTGCATTAAGTTTTTGCTGTTAAAAAAAAAAGTCTGCTACATTAAAAGCTGGAACAACTGTTCATGTCTATTGAAAAACTGAAGACCTGGCTGAAGAGGCAGAGAAAAGCAGCTTTTGGATCTGGGTGAGGAGAAAAGAGACGTGTTGTGGTAATAACATATAACCCAAAGTCTAGATGTAGGGTGTGGCAGGGAGATGTCCCTGCCACTGCTCAACCATGAGGGTTCCAGGGTTAAAAGAGTTAAACATTGTTGAGCAGTGGTACCCGGCTGACGATCCTACAGCTGATCTATGTCATATGGAACCAGGGGCATTGAGCATGCATTAAAGGTGCCAGTGCATCTTGTCACAACCTTATTAACTGGGAAGGTCTGTATGGCTCTGGTTGTATTAGGCAAGCATGTTGTATTAGGCAAGAGTGTATTAGGTGTAACATGAGGAAACCATATGGAACCAGTGGCACTGAGCATGCATTAACGTTGCCAGTGGGGCTCTCTACAGTCTTAGTCACTGGGGAGGCCTGCATGGTTTTGGTTGTGTGAGGCATGTTGGCTAGCAGGGTAATCCTGTGGGCACCAGAGGAGGTGCAACAGGCAGTAATTCATTTTGAATAGCAGGTCAACTTCTACCTGTGTAATCAATGAAAAATAAAACGTATTTCATGGACACAGGCTTTATCCTTAAGTCATAATATAATTAATGTGTGTATTCTCTGTGTGTGTGTGTGTGTGTGTGTGTGTGTGTGTGTGTGTGTGTGTGCGTGTGTGTGTGTGTGTATGTGTGTGTGTACAAGATAAAACTGCTAAGATCATTTTTTTATTTTGTTAATTAATTTATTCATGTTAATCAGCATAATATTCCAGACTAATCAGTGCACTCAACAAAACCTCTTGTTAATGGTGAATCTTGTATGAGGTATGTTTTTTTGACTACGCATTGATTATTCATTCCTTTTGTGGGTTTGAGATACATTTACATATTTAATCATCATCCACTGTAGGATGTTCTCCTCCTCACCACCCTGCATTTCCTCCAAAATGAATCAAAATTCAATATATCAGAATGTTTCAGTTGATTATGGGATAAAAGCAGCAGCTGCAACAGAGCCTGTATTTGCATTTTAAACATACTTTACTGCTGCAAGCATTTGTGCTGTTTTGCTTTTTGGAATAAAGAGACAGTGGGTTACATTTGCATTTTCTTATCACAGCCAAATTTAATTAGAACATGCACTCTGCCCTGATGTTTACTTTTTCTTATTATAATGTATAAAGAGAATCTAGCATAATTTAACTCAGTTTCATGCTCACAAGAGCATTGTATTAGACTTTCTGCTAATGCTCTGTTGCACCAGTTATGATACTTCTTGTGGAAAACATTGCTTATCTGAGTGTGTATGTGTATTTGTACAGGCACTGTTTCTTTTTTCTTATACTGCAAGAACGTCCCTAATGGAGACACTGTGACAGCTATTAACCAATGAACAAAGTTAATAATAAACCTTTATCTGTTTGAAAAATATAAGGTTCTTGACAAAACTTGAAATCATTCCTTTTGTTTATTATTCAAACTCTTTTCATGATGATTTATCTGATATTTTTGATGTCCACTGATGTGAGTTGTGAGTTTTAATGCCAGTATTGTCAGGCTTTGGATAAAACCGTCTGCCAAATGAGTAAAAATGTAAATGTGAAAATATTAGGCCATGCCCTTAGAAGAGTCTGATAAGAAAATTCAACTGCTTTTAAATCAGTTTTATCAAATTCCTCAACAGCCACATAAAAAAAAAAAAAATGGTTTCATTTTTAATACCCTACACTACAGGATCCCAACCGTGGTTATCAAGTACCCCATGCACATTTTAGTGTTTTCCCTGCTCAAATACATCCACTTTAACTGATGAAGGGCTGTTAATGAGCTGATTTATTCAGTTAGGTGTGTTAGGCCAAGTAAAACAAAAATAGGTTGGAGTTCCGAACATGTGAGTTTGTATACTAAGTAATGTTGGTTCAGCGGTTTTGGCTTTGGGCTACTGATTCAAAGGCTGTGAGTTCCAATCACTCCACCACTAAACTGCCACTGTTAAGCTTTTGAACAGGACCTTTACTCATCATCTACTCAGCTCAGTTATAAGTCTCTTTGGATAAAAGTATCTGCCAAATATGTAAATGTAAATGTAAAAATACTATGGAAAATCGCTATTTAATATAACATACATGAGAGCAGAGATCATGTGTGGAGCGAACAAATTCGTCTGCCACTGTGGGCAGCATCTTGAAAAGCAGACTCCCAGACAGGCTGAACCCCCAGGCTCTCAGACTCAATAACAAGCACCACCCACTACCACTTTCACCTACACTACCATCTTCCCCTCACACCAACACAATGAAAGTATAAAACATACCGTTCACTTTACAGCATGTACTGAGATGAGACCAGGTCCACCTTAATATCCAATTAGCCTCTTTTGCACAATAACTCATGTAAATACCTTTATTCAATAGACTACCTTATGCAAATATGACCTAAAGCGACCCTTACTGTTTCGTACTTCCAGGGATGGGGGTTTGATTTCCGCCTCTGCCCTGCGTGCGTGGTGTTTGCATGTTCTCCCGGTACTTCAGGGTTTCCTCTGGGTACTCCGGTTTCCTCCCCAGTTCAAAGACATGCGCTGTAGGCTGATTAGCATTTCCAAATTGTCCGTAGTGTGTGAATGGGTGTGTGAGTTTGTGTGCGATTGTGTCTTGCGATGGGTTGGCACCCTGTTCAGATTGTCCTATGACTTGTGCCCCGAGTAACCTGGGATAGGCTCCAGGATCCCTGTGACCCTGAGTAGAATAAGCAGTACAGGTGGATGGACAGACAGATGGATGGATGGATGGATGGATGCGATTAATTACGACCACTGTTATTTATATGAGTAGTTTTTACATTCAGATTTCTTCCTCTGCATACTGTCATCCCGCACTACATCTCAACACTGTTGTTTTTATTTATTGTTTCTTTTATAAATTGTTTTACATTTACTTTACTGTCTTTATTATTATTATCATTATTATTATTATTATTATTATTATTATTATTATTATTAGGGGTCAAGGTGGCTTAGTGGATAGCAGATTTGCCTCACACCTACAGTGATGGGGGTTTGATTCCTGCCTCCACCCTGTGTGCACGGAGTTTGCATGTTCTCCCTGTACGGGGGTTTCCTCTGTGTACTCCGGTTTCCTCCCCCAGATCCATGTGCTGTAGGCTGATTGTTTATAGAATGTGTGTGCGATTGTGCCCTGTGATGTGTTGGCACCCCAGCCAGTGTGTCCCCAGTCCCCAGGGATAGGCTCCAGGCTCCCCATGACCCTGAGTAGGACAAGCAGTACAGAATATGGATGGATTATTATTATTATTATTCATTATTATTAACTTCTTCTTGTGTATATGTCAACATACATTCAATACATAGCATAATATATTTTCAAATGATTGAATCTTGAATCTAATATAGCAGTTATAAACTACTGATAACATAAAACAAAATGAACAAAATGCAAGAGTTAAATAAAAAAATACATAAGATTGCATTAAAACGTTAATTTGAATTGTCTGCTATAATTAGTAGAGCCAATGAATTCAGAGCGGTCTTCAGTTGAAGGCATATTGATTGATCACGTGACGAAGGGGCGGGGCTAAACGCTTCGTCCGGATTCCTGAGCGCGAGCCGAATTTCCTGTCCACTCGGTGTGTAGAGCCGCGCGTGAAGCGGAGCTTTTCTCTTTCCTCCATAACCGGAGCTGCTCACAAACAAACAAACAAAGAAAAAGGTAAGTAATCGTAACCGGGTACGCTCCATAAATTTTCCCTATATCTAGTATACATTTCTTGTCCTGAGTCACGAGACTTGGTTTTAATTATAGAGTCATTTTGCACCCATTTTTCCCCCTCTCTTTATTCCCTCTCTTCTTTCTCTTCCATCCTCCTCCCCGTTCTGTACAGATGTTCCGAAGTCTTGCAGCTGTTGTTCTGCTGGCTGCAGTTTGCTGTCATGCACAGGTAAGTCATTTAAAATGCAAAATAATAATAATAATAATGGGAAGAAGAATTATTATTAAATGACAAAAACAGATGTTAAAACCATCTCCCATTTGAACTCAGTAAGAAGTCAGTAAGAGTCTCTGTGTGCTTTTTTTCAGCCCCTCTGTGTGAACCCTGAATTCTTTAGATTTAACCCTATTAATGCCAGTGCAGTGAGGAATTAACGCACTGTCTACTGTATACAGTGATACATCTGACATAATGAAACTGATCTGTAGGCTAACCCATTAATTACAACCCTGCTCGTGGTTCTATTATTTTATTTTATTTTATTTATTTATGTATTACTTATTGGAGTTGTTCGAGTTTAGGTCTGAGAATAAATGGACAGTGAATGTGTTTGACTAGTTCACACGTGTGTGTCTTCAATATCAAAATTACATCTGTATATGTATTTATCTACATAAAATGCAGGTATGAATGCAATTATTCAACAGCACATTGAATTGGTTGGACAGAAGGTGTTGATTCATCTTCTACAACAGCAGCTCTGACAATATTGGCAGCTGTAATACAAACCACAGGTTTATATCAATGCACTTTTATCGTTTCTATAGTAACAGATCACTCACAGGGACTTGTATGGACACTCCACGTAATCCAAACCTAATTATTAACAGTTTCTTCTTCTACGTCTTTAATGCTGACGCAATACCTAGGACAAAATGTTTAATTTTGCATTGTTTATTGCGAATAGGTGTCAGACAATTGTAAAGTGTTTTACATGATCTCCATTTTATTCAGTGCAAGTGTTCTAACACTTAAAGTGCACCTATTATGGTTTTTCAGATATTACCTTTCATGTAGTGTGTTATAGAGCTGTTTGTGAATGTAAAAAGTCTGGAAAGTTTCAAAAATCAAAGCGCACGACACACTGAGTTTTTGACACCCAAAAGAAGGAAGTGATTCTGAACAGCTGAAACGAGTCGTTAGTAATTCCAGACTTACTTCCTGTACTAACCTACGCAGGTTTGTAACAAAAAGCCCCGCCTCTGGTCTTCATCGGTTGCTCGTGAACAGACGGAGCTGAAACTCATTATGGTAGTGGGCGTTTCATTTTTGACAGATGCTGACAGTGATACACCAATCACAACAGACTGGGACATCTGACCAATCAGAGCAGAGTATGTTCTCTGAAAGGAGGAGTTTAGAATTAATCCTTTAGAACGGATCATTTAACGAGTCGTTTTTGACACTGGGGAAAAAAGGTAATGCTGCAGTTTAAATTATGAGCACGTTAAAGTGTTCTCTTTTTTATCTTGGATGCATGTAAATCTATTGTATGAGACCTTTAAAACAAAATTAGGCACGTTTCAAAACCATAATAGGTGCGCTTTAACAAGTGGTTTTCTGGATGCCTAGAAAGCATATTGATTCAGTTGCAATTTATGTCACACTTTTAAGGTTCTCATTTGACTTATCCTTGTATAACTATTGTTCATATGCATAATCAGTAATATTTCAAAACAAGCTTTTTGTCAGGAGATTTAACGTGAAGAGTTTATTTCACATTTATAGAAGGTGTCTCAGGGATCAACATTTTCTAACTCTCAGTTTAATTCAATTTGATTTATTTAGCGCTTTTAACAATGCACATTGTCACAAAGCAGCATCACAGAAAGTCTGGATATAACATTTTTATTTAAGTTTATTCCTAATGAGCAAGTCAGAGGAGACAGGGGCAAGGAACACAGGTTAGGATAACATTCATTAAGTCTCCCCCCATGGGAGAGTCTTCAGGACAGAAGACTCTCTTTTTTTTTCTTTTTTTTTTAAAAGTGACATACCTTATTAAATGTACTAGAGAACCAAATAGAGAGCTTGGGAACAAATGTTAATAGTTGCTATAATGTAAGAGATAACAGGAGCTAACTTGTTTCCCATACATTCTGCAACCTTAAAAGTTGCTATAAATAGTAATGTAGGACATGTCGTTCATTAATAAATGAAAACATACTAATTAGCAAATTGTTGTAGTTTAACCCTCCTGTTATGTTGGAAGAAAAGATTACATCCATTATGTTATGGGTCAAAATGAGTTCCACAGTTTAAATACACCCAAAAACAGCTTAAATTGTCTGCACTGCACTTATATAGCGCTTTTTTAACCTTAGCGGTTCTACAAAGTTCTTTACACTGGTCCTCATTCACCCATTCAGACTCACACACCAATGGTAGCAGAGCTGCCATGCAAGGTGCTAACTTGCCATCGGGAGTAACTTGGGGTTCAGTTTCTTGCCCAAGGACACTTCGGCATGTGGAGTCATGCAGGCCGGGAATCAAACCGCCAACCCTACAATTAGTGGACAACCCGCTCTACCACCTGAACCACAGCCGCCACCTTAAAACAATAAAACTTTATTATGGCTTGTCCGAGACAGGCCATTAGAAGAAATATTTGCATATAAGTTCCTGACCCTAAATGAGGAAAGTCAAAAAATTTCATAGAGCAAAAGAGAGATTAACCAGTATTTCAGACATCTTGAATGTGTAAATGAGTCAAATTGGCCTATAACATTTTAGGAGTGATAATAATAGCTGCACTTAATACTGTGCTGCATCATATTGCCCCTTTGTTGAATGTTTCCCTATAACAGCATGTTGCGTTTCATTACTTAAGACACATTTAAAACAGCTTTAATCTTGAATGTTTAAACACAGGAGGTCAGGAGGTCAGGTCTGAGACCCTGTTTAAACCTGCTTGCTTTAATGAGTTTTGTATCTGGATTGTATTATGATAAGATGTTTACTGCAGGCATTTACATTCGGAGCCAAATTGGAAAATCCTGTCAAATCCTGTCTCCTCTCTCCATCACATGTAATATTCAAATCACCTCATAACAACATGCAGCTATCTGTAGACCTAGTTTCAAGCTGTTTTATGCAAAAGATGGTTGTGGAATCAAATTTCATGACAAAATGTTCTTTAAAATTGCCATCTCCATGCTCCACGTGAGTTGTGGTACTGTACAGTATATTGCAAGGGGCTTTTAGGTTGTCACTGGGTATATCCAGGGTTCATTTACATGTGAAAATTGAATTGAATAATCCCTAATTCGGATATAATCCTAATAGCCAGCATGCATGAAACGACCAGGTGCAAAGTGCTTCCCAGAAATCCATCTCTACAAGCCACATTGTCCCCCCCCCCCTCGTAATACATTACATCAAAACACACAGATCTAATGTTGCTCAAATTGGCACCTTTAGAGGGACGTAAAGTCACAAGACCTGTGACAGTGTCAGCATCTTTTGCATAAAACAACTAATAATGAGGCACAGCGCTAAAATCTGATGAGCAAAGGTTATGAGATGATTTGCATAGTGTGTCTAATGCAGCAGTCAGGATTTAAAATCTGGCTATGCAGAGACACATTTCACTACAAATATAAATGGGGTCAAATCTTATTAGGACGCAACTCAGATACAAGACTCCGAGTGTAAACAGAGTGCTGGGGGTGTGTTTTTGATGCTGATGGCGATAAGGATGATGATAGCATTTGTGTGCTTGCATCTTTGTGCGTCTGTGTTGGGTAAACAGGGTAAGAGATAGACGGCAGTTAAAGATGACAAACCTGTGAGTGTAAATCGTAGAAGGGAGGATTGATTGGGTTGTGTCTGATTGTATCACTCAGATGTAGCTTTTCAAACTGCAGAACAGAAACTAAGGAGAAAGATTCACACTCCAAACCTAGGTGTGGTTTAGATATAGAAGGAATGTGTCTTAATCCTAAAATTTAGGGGGTTTTTTTCTCAGCAGTATCTCCTGCCTTTTTTCTCCCTTAGTGCTGCTGGATTAAAACCTCATAATCTGTATAAATGTGTTTATTTTTTCTTATTTTTGTGACTGTGAAAGTGGCATTTCATTCTGAAACATGCACTAAGTATATATAAAAAGCCATTTTGTAATGTACAGTCATAAGAATCAGATGTAAGTGGTATACCGTGTAAGATTAAGAGCATTTCAAGAGCTCATCGCTCAATCGACAGATTTCATGCATGAAATGCGAAGAATGGTGGACGGATTAGATTTAAAGGAATGTTTCAGTGCAATTTTTTTTGTTCTCCTACCACATCTGTGGTACCACCGTGTCAGCTCAGTGGTTAAGACATTGTGCTTCTGAGCAGACGGTCATGAGTTCAAAACTCCAGCACCGCCAAGCTGCCACTGTTGGGCCCTTGAGTAAAGCCCTTAACCCTCAACTCCTCAGATGTAGAAATGAGATAAATGTATTCGCTTTGTATAAGGATGGTTGCCAAATGTAAATGCATTTTTTGTGTGACTAAACTGGATAAGAACTTGTGCTGAGAAAAGTAAGACATTGTCTCAAACGTGTCTAATTTTGAGACCTCAAAGAGGATACTGGAGATGTAACTGAATACAAATATGTTATTCAGAATGAACAGATAATGTGTACAAATACAGATACGAATATGAAGCACACTGTTTGGCTGATAGGGTCACATGTTCACAGGTTCTAGATTAGAGGCATCAGGACTGGGATCCTGCTGAATAATAGAGATGTGTGAGGCTTTTACTTTCATGCAGACTTGGGTAAACGGTCAAAATAGGATACTTTTGGGGGACAAACAAAGACCGCGTTCATTAATATGAACAGCAGCACCGCACGATGCATTTATAGTATTCTTAGTAACTGCCTGCTAGTTTGTTTTTAGAGCTAACTAAATTTGTTAGAACATATCATGGACAGGTATAAACAAAAGTCACATAATGTAGCTGAGGTTGAGGAACTGTCAGAGCCAGAATTCACGAATTGCTGGCATTTCTACATCTGGATTTTTTTTCAGTATTTTGCAAAAGAAACAACGAAAACTTCTTCTTATTTAGACCACACCCACTTCAAGTTTAAATCCAAATCCAGATAGAGTCATAGTCTTCTGTTATCTCAGTCAGTCTGTACAGGATTTTGTGGAGTTTTTTTTTGTGATTGTTGTGGCCAAAAACGCTTAAAATGCATTTTTTCCCCAAAAAATTTGCATTGCAATATGCAGTTTTTTTGGTGCTTTTTTTGCAGAAAGCTACTTGGAATTGATGAAATTACAATTGCAGGAAATTATTTTGCACAGTCTGTCACGTTGATGTGTGTTGGTAAATGAGAACTTTTAGCTGTACTCATGTTCGACGTACATGAATTGAAGTGGCTTTGACTGAATGCGTGTTGCCATGATGTCACACAACACATCTTGGCCCAAATCTGAAGAAAATCTGCGATAAATTTGAAGTTTGCTTGATTTTGCGTTAATTTAGCCAATTGCACAATCACAAAATCCTGGAGGGATGGTGTTGAAATACTTGTCTGTAGTAATTGCACATATACTACAGATGCAGTTAAAACCTCATCTTTAATGGAAATTCTGTAGTTAAGGCTCACATACACACTTTAGGTTTCCTAGAGTTCTTAGTGGCGTGTTCTCTCTGCTCCACCTTGGCCAGTACACCGTTAGTTCCTATCTCCCTAAGATTCTAAGGAATGATAAGTTGCTTGCATGCTCTGAAAGGGTGTCGGCCCAAATTAAAGAGCATTGCTTTCCCTTGTGTGAGCTTAAATGCCCTACAGTATTTCCACACACACATCAGTATTGGGAAAGACCAGTCAGTATTGAGCGTGACCAGTCAGTATTGAACGTGACCAGTCAGTATTGAGAGAGAGCAGTCAGTATTGAACGTGACCAGTCAGTATTGAGAGAGACCAGTGAGTATTGAGCGTGACCGGTCAGTATTGAACGTGACCAGTCAGTACTGAGAGAGACCAGTGAGTATTGAGCGTGACCAGTCAGTATTGAGAGAGACCAGTCAGTATTGGGAATAAACAGTTAGTATTGGGAACAAACAGTCAGTATTGGAAAAGATCAGACAGAATTTGGAAAAACCAGTCAGTATTGGGAAAGACAGAAATCCACGACAAATGGGTTTGTGTACTAACTTTGTTGGTTGTGCACATCACTGTACTGTGTAGGTCTATGGTGTGTTTGTGTGTGTTTGTGAATATCCATCATATAATCTTGTTTGTGAGCTTACATGTAGCTGGCATTGATTAAAAACTGAACACCATTCCAGGAACAATATTCTGATGGTTGGTGAGTCACACAGATTAAGCAGAGACTTTGCCATTGTTATATGTTCTCTTTATTTAATCCATCCCATCTTATAATATTTAAAAACAACAACAACAAAAGCACACAGTATTACAATATTTAGACAAATAAAATAAAAGTTCATCTAAAAATGAAATGTAGACAGATTTCTCATTACCCCAAGAGCAGTCAAATAGTCAAGAGATATTCGGAGTCCAAAATCTGTTGCTTCGGTTCCTTTATGGATTCTAGTCTACTGTTAATAGCAAGTAATGAAAGTCTGTATCACCCAGAATCATTTTGTAGACTATACGAGACGCTTCAGTTGAATAAAATTGTGTAAAACTGTCGCTTGCATAATGAATAATGAACAATGGCTAAATTTGACATCAGGTGAATGCAGTCCATTGTAGTGCATCATACAATATGACATCTGCTGGTGTCCTAGGTAAAGGATTGTTGTGTTTGCCAAAACAAAAAACAGCTGAAATCTTTTAATAACTTTTTCTTACTCTTGCTGAACAATAAACGAGTAGAATAGATGGCATCTGTTCTTTGCACCAATCATAGGGATGATGGAAGGACAGGAATATAGTAAGACATATATTTCAAGACGGCACAGTACAGTTTATGTTCATTTTTGTGACTTTTTCAGAGCTTTTACAAATGTAACCTAGTATATACTGTATAATATGTATATAACTGTCTAGTACATGTATAAAAAAGACATTTTTACACTTATCCAAACCTCGGTAAACACAAATACATGTTTGTTTGTTTTTATATATCTTTAGTTCCAGAGGGGAAAAACCCCCAAAACATATCTTGTATGAAAAGTAGAGCTGCAATAACTAATCCATAAAATCGCTAATAATGGATTATGAAAATTGTTGTCAACATATGTCATTATAGATTAGGGGGTCTGCGCCCGGGATGAGGTGCATTTACTCACTACATTACTTCTGTTCCAAAAACACGCATCGGAGAATACAGACCAAAGTTGTGTCTCAAATGACGTACTATGCATTTACACTGTGTACTCTACTGTCTAGTATATGAATTTTAGAAAGGTAATATCGTTTCAAATTGACTATTAGGTTTTTTTTTTTTTTACTAACCGGAAGTATAAGCCGTTTCCCAGTCAATGGCACATGGTGTCCGGGTTCAGTGTATTGCCCAAGGACACTTCGGCAACTGCTAGGTTTAGCAGATACCCAGAGTCACCGACAATGACTTTCTTCAGTTTACTGTTTATGTCAATGTTACCTTTTATTCCCAACATGACCTCTGTCACCATCAGACGGAGGAGTAATAGTCAAGCGACTGAAGAAAAAGGTGTGCGACCTCCAAGTCCTCTAAGGCGGGGGGCATTTTATATTAAATGCCACAAAGAAAATGAAACTTTACAGCAGGGGAGCTTGTGTAGGACGGACACACAACAGTGATGCACGAGCACAAATTATGTTTATATCCAAAATGCTCCACTGTGTGCAAGTTCTTGGGGAAACTGGTACAAGTTGCTTAAAAGATTTAGTTTAATTCAAGTTTATTGTCATTATATGTTGTATTTGTGTGATACAGTGCAAATTCTGTAGTTTATTATAATGGAAGTGATCTATTTGTAAAGTCCTCACTCACAATGTAGACACGGTGATAAGTAAGCTCTGCAATGTCAAATTAAATGGTACGATCAAAGTAAACATAAGTAAAACAATATGTATAAAGGCAGTGAGTCATAGAAACCATAAGGTGTAGTGTAAGGGAGATTTTATTATTCATTTAGGACTGTAGTTTAATTATCAGTGCTTTTTTGTGCATCCATAAAATATAAATGCTTATATAATGTAAACTATATATAAACTTATACTTGTAAACTTGTCAAGTTTTAGTCTGAAGTTTATTTTTGTAACACTCAGTTTGTGGATTTTATTTTTTAAAAATCATGAAAAAAAAATGGTACTGAAAGTTCGGTCGATTAATCGATTAGGGAAAATAATCATTAGTTGCAGCCCTAATGAAAAGCACTATCTTTCTCGTCCTGGCAAGGTTACTCTCATTTGTTTCTGGTTTTCATACATAGGACATTTTGTTTGTCAGGATAATTCACACACGCACACACAGAGAGAGGGGGAGACAGAGGGGGGCGGGGAGGGGGGGAACACTGTGAGAGGAAAATGTGTATGCATGTCAGGTTTTTTTTACTAGGATGTCATTGCATGACATGGAGTGAAGCTAATACAATTGTGTTATTCAATTTCACTCTGAGAGAGAGAGAGATTCTGTGTGTGTGTGTGTGTGTGTGTGAGAGAGAGAGAGAGAGAGAGAACGAGAGAGAGTGAGAGAGAAATACTCATCTATTCCACACTTACTCATGCCCCTACCAAAAATAGTCTTTTCCACAGAGTGTGAGAGCTGAAGAGACAGACATAAGGAGAAGCGAGAGACATAAGACATGAGGGATACAAGTGCTACAGAAACAGGAAGAAGTTAGGTGACTGAATGGAGCAATGGATAAGAGAAAAGAATAGGAAGTATAGAGTGAGAAATGAGAAATATACAGTGAAATACTGTAGGTAAGAGGTAGATGTGGAGATTAGAGAGAGAGAGAGAGAGAGAGGAAACTAGGCTCACCCTGAGGTCAGTGTGCTCTGATTCTGCTCAGGTTCAGCTCTCATGATGAATAATGATCTGCTATGTTCAGGGTGTATGAGCTCCTAGGACACTCTCTGACAATTAACCTTAGTCTGGAGGCATGAGGGGCATCACACTCGCTCATACAAATATGAATTGGAGCAATATTCCCTGTGAACCTTCTGAGACATTTTAACCCAATTTACACCTGCTATTGTAATGCATCTTGAGTAGCAGGATTAGATCAACACCCACATAGAAATGCTGGTAAATCCACCCAAGACACATTAAAATTTAATTAAGCAAACCACTTCCGGAGGCCTGAGACACATTTTAGACAGATGTTTGATAAGTTCAAATATATATTTGTCCCATTGAGCCACTTTAAACAAACAAACAACCAAAAACTCTCTCAATACATTACATCATAACACCCAAAGTCCATGACTGTCAAAATTGCCAGCTTTAAATAACTTTAAAAATGCCTTACAAATATTGACTAACCATATTTTGATCTACATAGAACAACTGGAATGAAAACCGAAACAGGAAGTTGATTGTCAAGTGTCATGATTCGATTCACACATTCATATTTCATCTGGATAACTAATGACACATTTGATCACATGTGTGAGTACTGTATATCTGGTTAATATTTTATTGGCATAGTGTATATATGGCATAAATGGTCATAAGGATATGCTTATACAGTAATATACAATATCAACATGACAGTATGTGTTGCTGTATTTATACATGATAAACATGTTAATATATTTATATTTGTATTAATATTTTAGCTTAATTCATGTATTTTGAAGGTATATATTAATGCTTTATAGCAACATACCTGTAGTAGCCATTACAAAGTTTATTATTATTATTATTATTAGTCGTAGTAGTAGTAGTAGTAGTAGTAGTATTGTTATTGATTGATTGATTGATTGATTGATTGATTGATTTAGGAAAAAGGATAGTCAAAACTTGGAAAAGATGAACATGGTACATAAATAAAGAAAGCTTTTAATGCTTTTTATTTGATGACAAAGGCTCTTGTGTTTCAGTTGTTTTGGCTACATTTACATGCAACCAAACAATCCGATAGTAATGACTTAAATAATGACACTAACTGAAAAGCCTTCATGTAAACACCTTTATCGATCTGATTGAGCTCGATCTGAACGAAGTTACGATCGGACTGGATGGGGTGGTTTATTCCTTTTCTAATCCGATCGAAAGGAAAAAAAATGACCATGGAAACGCTTGAATCCTATTGATTTCTCAATCTGATTCAAAAATACCTTGTGCAGTGCAATGGCGCGTATGCTCACGTCTTACGTCTTAAATATGGCATCGGGTGGAAAGATCTGGTCGGCGGAGGAGACAAAATATTTGTTGAACATACTAAAGGACAAAAAGATTGTCGAGAGACTGGACAGAAGAAAAGTTTGTTATAACGATCTCTTCAACGAAGTGTTTGAGGAAATGCATTTGGAGGATTCAGTCGGTCAGTAGAACAAATTAAAGTGAGTAAGATTTGGGGGGAAAAAACATTGCTGACATATGTTTATATATGTCAACAAAGCAAAAAATATCCTATTAGGTCATTTGGTGTCACGTCCATGGCTTTCTTTCTCCGCTATTGTATGGTTGGCATGACGACAGATGCTGTGCGCTTGTGCAGAAGCTTTGTTCGGAATACATATAATGCACATATAAACGAATATTTGAATCGGATTGCAGTGTTTAGGGTACTGTACATATATCTGTACATCGATCTGCAATCGGATTGAATTCATTCGGACTGACGAAAATGGGTGCATGTAAACATGGCCAGTGTGACTGAGAAGCAGTTTATTTTTACAATCAAATTCTGCTTTTGCATGTGCTCGTTTGTTTGTTTTTTAAATAATAATGAAATTTTATATTCATGCATTATTACTATTTCAGTACATATTGTAGTATGAATCGTAAATATGGTGCTTGAAGGACATTCCCACAATGCTTTTTAAAGCAGTGTTGAGGAAGATGCTCTGGTGGGGTAAAGAGTGCGTTCCCTCAGGCCGTCTGCTCTCGAGGCAGGTGGACAGGGTTTAGGTCAGACTGGAGGAGATGATGCCCCCTGTTAAAGGACACTGCCTATAAAGTGTTCACTTAGAGGGGAGCAGAGTGCTCATAAGAGTGTTCATAAGTGAGAAATTAAGACATTTGCTGTGTCCCAGGTGCTTGACTATTAAATTGTTGCACACTTGAATACTATAGATCTGCATAGTGCGGGCTTGCAGGAAAGTTGTAGAATGCCATGTAGACTTGGAAAAGGGGCGTTTGGGACAGGGCCTTTGATGGACTCGGTCAGCTAGTTGATTTTGATTTTAGGATGCTGCCGAGATAGTGAGAGCTATACATATGGTTCAGTTCTGCCTCTGTAGTGTTGTAGTTTCAGCCTTTATTAAAAACCCAAGGCCTTTCTAAGACTCTTTTTGTTCTGAAAAGAAACTTGAGCATTTGGCCTGAGAGAATTAATCAGAATATTTTTTATCTGGTCTTGCTCATACATGTTCTCATGGCAACCTTAAAAAAATTGTTCAAGAGTAGGGAAGAAGAAAATGGTATGAGAAAAAGGAATAGATTAGCAGAAATTAGACTCTGAGGAATAAACAGAGAACATTTTATATTCAGTGCAATGTCTGAATGATTCAGGGCTGTTTGGATTGTTTGTGTCCTGAGGTTTTAAAGCTTCGGATGTAGAAAGTGTAGTGAAGAAAACTATAGTTATCTATAGTTATTCTGTCTGTCTGTCTGTCTCTCTATCTATCTGTCTGTCTGTCTGTCTGTCTATCTCTCTATCTATCTGTCTGTCTATCTATCTGTCTATCTATCTGTCTGTCTGTCTATCTATCTATCTATCTATGTGTGTGTACAGTATACCTATCTATCTATCTAACTATCTATCTATCTACAGTGGATATAAAAGTTTACACACCCCTGTTAAAACAGCAGGTTTTGTGATGTAAAAAGGATTAATCATATCAGAACATTTCCACCTTTACTTTGAAAATTGCAACCTGTATAATGCCATTGAAAACCAAATTGTCAGAATTCAGAGAAAAAAGATATGAATAAAATCTTATCATAACCTAATTGCATAAGTGTGCACACCCCTGAACTAATACTTAATTGAAGCACCCTCTGATTTTATTACAGCATTTAGTCTGTTTAGATAAGAGTCTATTAGCTTGGCACATCTTGACTTGGGAATATTTTCCTACTCTTCTTTGCAAAAACTTTTCAGATCTGTCAGATTGCAAGGGATTCTCCTGTGCACAGCCCTCTTCAGGTCACCCCCCCCCCCCCCCCCCCCACACACACACACACACACGCACAGATTTTCTATAAGATTTAGATCTGGACTCTGGCTGGGTCTTTCCAAACATCAATCTGTTTTTGACTGAAGCCATTCTTTTGTTGATTTGAATGTGTGCTTTGGATCATTGTCATGCAGAGAGGTGAAAGCCCTCTTCACCTTCAACTTTCTAGCAGATGCCAGAAGGTTCTGTGCCAAAATTGACTGGTACTTGGAGCTATTCATGATCCCCTCCACCTTCACTAAAGTACCAGTTCCAGCTGAAGAAAAGCAGCCTCAAAGCATGATGCTTCCACCACCATGTTTCACCATCGAGATGGTGTTCTCGAGATGTGCGGTGTTGTTTTTGCGCCAAGCACACCTTTTACAATTATGCCCAGTAAGTTCAATCTTGGTCTCATTACGCCACAACACATTGGTTATATGTTTTTGTAAAGTTCTTGTGGACTTGGATGTTTTTTGTTTTTCTTTTTGTTAGAACAGGCTTGTTTCTTGCCACCCTGGCCCGTAGCCCAGACAGATGAAGAATACAGGAGATAGTTGTCACATATAGGGAGCAATCTCTACTTGCCAGAAAGAGCTGCAGCTCCTTTAATGTTCTCTTGAAAGCCTCCCTGACCAGTTTTCTCATTGTCTTCTCATCAGTTTATGAGGGACGTCCTATTCTTGGTAATGTCACTGTTGTGCCATATTTTCTCCACTTATGGTTTAATTGTCTTTATGGTGTTACATGGTATATCCGGTACCTTGAAAAGTGTTTTGTAGCTCTCTCTGGAGTGATACCGTTGAACAACATGATCCTGTTGATGCTTTGTGAGCTCTTTGTGGCCATTGCTGTATGATGCAACCGAGAAGATGCCAGAAAAGTCCTGCAAGAACAGCTGAGATTTATTTGGAGTTAATCAGAGTCACTTCAGTTGCAGACAGGTGTGTACTAACTCCTATTTCACATGAGCTTGATGACTGGTTGATTCTGAACACAAACCCAATTATAAAAGGGTGTGCACATTTATGCAATTAGATTATTCTACGTTTTTAATTTTTATCTTTTTTTCTCTGTATTCCGTCACTTTGGTTTTCAATGGCATTGGACAGGTTGTAATTTTTACATTAAAGGTGGAATCTATTTATCTGTTCATCTGTCTGTATATCTCTATCATGCTCCTTCTGTTCACACCATTAGGAAATAAAGCTCCATGTGGCACCCACAAGGGTTCTCCAGCTTGTCCTGCTTGAGGAACCCTTTAAGGCTCTGTCTAGAAGCCTAGAACAGAAAGTTTTCCTTTCACAGAGGGTTCATATTAGAACCCCTTTTGGGAAGCTTGAAACGCTAGAAACCCTTCAGTATCCAAACACTCAAGTAAAAAAGAGAGCTTTGTCTCTCTCTGTGTACATACTTTCTCTTTCTCTCTCTTTGCTTACTCAAGCTGATCTCTCTCATGTTCACTCTGCTATGTAAATGAGTTTTCTATGAATTTTCCATCCTCCATGCTTTATAGTACCACTCCTTGACCACCTGTCGCTTTTTATCTCTCCCTCTCTCCTTCCTTCTCTCTCGTACTTTATAATCAGTGCAATTGTTCTGTCATTGCCTTTGTGCTAGTGTTTTATGGTCCTGATTTTGTCTGGCCAGTCCTATCCATTTGCCTTGAAAGAGCCTCATAATGAGATGGAGAGAGCTGGGGATGAGCAGATGGAGGTAAATTACCTAATGAAAAAGAGGGGCAGCGTATTTCTGCTCCATTTGCTTTTCCTGATAGTGAGAGATGGAGGCCTGGAGAAAAGGTAAACAGGCAGGAACAAAAGGTTTTTAACAGCTACAAACTCGGGGTTCAGATATACATTTACTGTGCTTTTGTCCTGCCTTACTGACTCTTTTATCAATGTTGAGAATCTAACCTAAATAAAAAAAAAACAAAGAAAAATCACCACCATTATTCTAAGCAAAATTTCTGATTATTTAGAAATTATCAGGAAACAGCTCAATGTCTCATTCATTTCATTACCATAGTATGCAGCTAAAGAGTTGTCAATGATTACTCAGGGAATAACAGTGATGCTTCAGGCATTCGAACATTTTCAATGCAGAAAGAGCTGTTTAACAGAGAGATCCTTGACTGTTCTGTGATTTGCAGTGTGAAGAAAAAGGGCATTGTGGGAAATGTGTGTCTGGAAATAAGCACGCTTCCGTTTGCAAACACAGCCATTAGCGAGGCATTCTCTGTGATTCCCTCCTGAGAAACCGCTGTCTGGAGAGCTCGCAGCAAGACCCCAATCTCCACGAGGCCTGGAACTGAGCCCAGAGAAAAAAGTGAGAAGAAATAACATGGGAGAGAGATAGATGTAGGGTGGGTTGGTTAGAAAGTAGAAGGTGGAGTGCTGCTGAAAAATGAGACAATGAAGCAAAAGAGAGAAAGGATAAGGGCTAATAGAAAATGCAAGCGATTAAAAGCATACCGTTGAACTTGGAAAGAGTGTAAGGGAGGATAGAGTCAAAAAGAGTGTGCAATTAAGCAGACTGGGAAGAAGGAAATACCAACAGAAAGATAGTCTTTCATTAAAAGCCTGCACTTTGGCTGCCTGTCCTTTGTTGGCTCTTTCAACCAAACCCTGAACTCTTACCGAGTCCTGCTGCATGGCCTGAAAAATGGCCTCCAGCTGGAGGATTGAAGACTTTGAGACTCAGTTTGGGAGACTATAGAGAGTGTGCGCACTCTTTTCCTCCACTGATTTATTCTCTTCTGGCAGCAGCTGTTCTGTTTTTATGGAGTCTGCCAGCGTGCTCTGCAGTTCTGATCAGAAGAAACAAGCCTTTTGTACCCACTCTCCTTGCGACATGAGGGTTAATCTCCCATCTTACTGGGCATTGTGCCATGAAGACCTGCTCTGTAACGGTTCCCCTAAACACGCTCTGTCTCTCTGCCACTACTCTTTCCAAACTCTCCAGTCAGTAAGGGCGCGGTATTAAAATGAGATGACATCATTGTGTAACGGTTTTGCTTTCAAATAAAGAACAGACATGCACAAACAGAGGATCAGCTCCTGCTAATGTTCTGCTCTCCTAACAGACACAAAAAAAGATATCTTTGCCAGACGTTAATAGTATGTCTCCATTTTGGAAAGAGTGAAAGCATTCTTTGAAGGACACACAAAAGGCAATTATTGTGGTTGTATGCAGGTCGCTCTGGATAAGTGGATCTGCTAAATGGCTAAGTCTAAAGGTTAAACAAAAGGATGTATATTAAAATGTCTGAACAACATAAGCCTGGACCAACCTTAAACATATTCGTAATGTTCTTAATGTGGTAATAGAAATCAGACTGGACAGACTAGATCAGTAATGGACCAAGTGAACCCCAGTTGGCCAGAGACATCCATAGCTGTCAATTACTGCACTAAGTCTGACTTAGGGCTGAAACATACCCTACATATCTACAGGAAGGCAAACAACAATACCTGTCCAAGATTTAGTTAACGCACATTCCTGTTGTATATACTCAATGTACTTTTTTCTCTAGAGGGCAAAAAATAGTGTTTAATACTGAACCGTATACAGTAGCATTACCGAATAATGAAAGTTAAACTCGGCAATATGACTCTTTATAAAATCAGAGAGCCATGCAATCATTTCCAGAATAGCCATAGCCACGTTCAGTATTCCTGATACAAACATCCTTCCAGTGTTTCCTGGCTTGGACAAATCTGTCCCAAAGATGTTTACATTCTTGTCATGACTGTTTTTCAGGACTTACAGAACATGCAGCTTCTTGCCAGGCATTTTAAATAGCTGTTCGATTGGAGTGCAGAGCTGATGACGTATCATACATACAGTATATGTTTATAAGAACGAACCAACTCTGCAAGAGACTGATCAAACTACTGGTCTTGGTCTGCCATGACAGTTGACATGGAGAAACAGGCCTGTGCCCTTAGCCGACTATAGCACCTCTTGCTGCAGTGATCAGAATGCAGCGTTATAATTTCGTCATGAAATATTTCTGAATGTAACAACTCATGAAATTTACTTTGTGTAGCACAAAGCATATGAATTTGGTATGTTTTGGCCCTTAAATTGGCCCATAAGAAAACACCCTAATTGGTCTGTAATTGTTTTTTATCAGTCTTGGTCCATTTTGATTTGATTTATCCCTTAAATATATGTCTCTTTTTGGGTCCATATTAGTGTCATGATTAGTGGACAGATGAACACAGGTGCAGGGTCAGCAAATAAGTGGATTTGTGTGAAAAAAAAACTAGAGACAAACCAAAGGGGCAAAATGGTGGACAGGCAAAAAGGTGTGAACTAGACAAAACAGGGAATCACAAAACAAAATGGATGTCAAACCCACTACACTTGTCAGCAATCTTGGAACCTCTGCATGGAGAAATAATACCCAGAGTAGATCATATGTAACTCCTCTTCCCTCCTCTCTGTGAGTAGTTCAATTCTCTTCATTGATTTTAGTTCAATTTTATTTGTACGTCACTATTTTTCAATGGATGCTGTCAGAAATCTAGGCTCCAAACCATTACTTATCAAACAGAAGGTGATTTTATATGACATCAGCATATTAAAACTAGTAGCATGTGAAGCAAGCCTTGAGAAGAGTCAGGACTCGAAATGTGAGCCCATTCTCTGAAAGACAAGCGCTGTAGTAGATTTACTGTGATCCCCTAGTAGATGAACGACATTAAACAGAAGTAATCGGATTGTACATAGAGCAGATAAATCCTTTGTGAAACGACATTACTGATGATGTTAGAGATTTCCTGCCGTTAAACTGTATTTAAAGCCAACTAATGTAATTCCATCTTTACAACTGACACAGCATTGTTATTTTGCTCTGCTAGCTGGTTAATAAGCCATTATCTGTACATGGCTCGAAGGAAATCGAGCATACAAATCACCAAGGACATGTGCATTCCTTTTGAAAAATCCACCCACGGTTATACCACTGAGTTCTTGGGCTGCTCTGAGAGAGAGAGTTAGGGCGAGAGAGATTGAGAGAGAAGCAGCAGCAGGAGTATGCTAACAGGATTTTGCACAGGTGTGCAAAACGACAGCTTTGCAGCAGTGATTGGTCTTGACAGTGTTATTCATAAGTGCGCTGGATACACCGTTAGGCACTGACACATTTGCATGAGCGATTTTCACATCATGAGAGGCTGCAGAAAAGATCTTTCCTGCCTAATTATTTAGTTAGTTATTTGCACACAAAAGAAGCACATTGTGCGCTCTCTTGTGCAAATTTACAATTTTAAAAGACATTTTTATACTGTATATCTTTATTAAAAAAAGCACCACAGGAAATGTGGAACTACACTGAATGGCATGCACTAAAATAGTCCAAAGGTGATACACTATGTGGACAAAAGTTTGCATACACCTGACCATCGCTCTCATACGGGATGTTGAACATCCCATTCCAGATTCATTCCCCCCTTGCTCTTATAATAATTTCCTTACTTCTATGAAGGCTTTCCACTAAATCTTGGTGGAATTGATTTTACATTTTGGTGGCTGTGGTGATTTGTGATCATTCAGCCACAAGGGCATTAATGAGGTCAGGCACTGATGTTGGGTGAGGAGGCCTGATGTGCAGTCAATGTTCAATTCAATTCAATTCAGTTTTATTTGTATAGCGCTTTTAACAAAGGGCATTGTCTCAAAGCAGCTTTACAAAAACATATAAACACAGGATACAGATTTTAAGTGTGTGAATTTACCCCTATTGAGCAAACCGGTGGAAACGGTGGCAAGGAAAAACTCCCTAAGATGATATGAGGAAGAAACCTTGAGAGGAACCAGACTCAGAAGGGAACCCGTCCTCATCTGGGTAACAATGGATTGTGTGAAAGTAAAAGAAAGTTCATTATGGTTTTTATATGAAGTATGTTTGATGAACTCGTGCACTGTTCACTAAAAGAGACCTGAGTGCAAAACTGTATGTGGTAATTGCAGTCCCAAGGCCATAGTAGTAACCGTAGTCCGAGCAACCACAGTGAGAATGTCCATGTGGAATTGAGGTCCAAAACCATTTCCATGGTACTTCAAGCGGCGCCATCCTAATCAATCTCCAGGCTGTAGCCTCTAGTTGATGAGCGCTCCATCCAGAGGTAGAGCATCAGGATGGATCAGTCAGGTCCGGAGTGCAGAAAGGGTAAGGATCATTCCATAAAATCTCCATAAAATCATGTGTGGCTCGACAGAAGATGTGTGACAGACAGATGTGTTCCAGTTCATCCCAAAGGTGTTCAGTGAACACCGCCCACTATGTTTCATTAACCTTAGTTTTCTTGTTAAAAACAGAGTTGTTGACTCATTTAATATAATTTATAGCATTTAATGCCATTTACAGACAAGCTTCAGAATGTTGAAATTGTGACATAAAGTTTCAAATGTTTTTATAATGAGCTTTTTGGAGCAAAATACTGTGTAGTCATTCTGTTGAAAAAAAGTTCACCGCGATCATCTTTAATAGTTATTACATGGTTCTGTTCTGAAACAGTGGTGAGTAATCATGAATGGCTACTTACAACATCAGTCAAACAGCCTTGTCTTGTGAAAGGGTTGTTCTTGGCCATATTTCATGATGAAAAGTACCAGGTTCTGTCATGAAAGTTCCAAGTCTGGCTTGAAAGACAATTGAGGGAATAGTGCTCAAAAAATAGAAGACATCATACGGTAGACAGCCAAGTCACTTACGTGTTGCATCCAGGATAAATTCAAGGTCATCATGCAGACAGTTTGTGTCTAGTGCTGTTGTTCAGCTCAAAAGTTCTGGAGATTCAGAGTTTATCAGTCATTCTTCTGACCCACATAACCAAGAAATCCGGCACAGCGTGAACCCAATGAGAAAGACCCGTAGATATTAACAAAAGAATTCACACACACCATCTCTTTCCCTATCCTCTTGTGTATATGTTTGCATGAGCATCTTGTTCCCTCCAATTCTCAATAGGAAGCATGTGTGTTGTATCGGAGCAACATTTTTTGTAGAAGTGACTCACTCGGTAGTTAGGCCATTAGCTGTAGAAGATGGTACGGTTCTCAGTTTGGTGGTAGGAGACAGAGAAAATAAGCCAGGGGGGAAAAAAGAAGAAATTCGTGAAAAAGGTGCTTTGAGAATGAAATGAAAACACATGATGTCATAGCTATGCCCTGAAGAACATACAAAAGAATGTATTTGTTAGCAGTGACATCATTCTTTTTAACGTTCGACATGGATTTCCCCTCCAGACTTGTAAAATGCACAGACGGCTCTAATTTCTGCTCGGGCCTCTTGAGGAAGGGAAGAAAATGGCAGCTCTGCAGAACACTGTGTGCTGAGTAATGGTCGTGTTTGTAATGTATTATTCTAGATGTATTTTTTTTACCATTAATAACCAAATATTTTGGAAAGGAAAGTTCAGTCTCAAATGCCAATGATGTTATGAACTCTCCACTGAGATGAGATTACACATTTAGAAAATTACAAAACTAAAGCTGCCTTTTTCACCCTGCGTTTTTGGAGTAATGTCATTGTAGTGCTTAAGACAATTATAATGTAAGGAATTAAACATAATGAGATGTGCTGTTATAGGGTGGGGGGGGTCAACATCATGGTGCTATGATGCACCTCAAACTGAAGTGGAGTTCTTGTTACCATACCTGAAGTTGATTGTTTTCTATTTGCGTTATTCCTATTATACCTCATCAATTTGCCAATGATATAGTTACATTAAAAATAGCAGCTACAAAAGGATATGTATAAAACCTAAAATTTAATAAGAAAAAAACAACTCCTCCGTCCTGCCGATTTTCCCAAAATGGAACAATTTACCTCTTACTATTACAAAACACTGACACTGGAGACTCCTTTCATTTTAGAATGAGCACATTAATATTTGCCTTGCATTCAACACTGTCGTCAGAGATGGCAAGGAAAATATTAATGTGCGCATTCTAACATTAGAAATAGAGCGATTAGGATCAAGAATTGAACAGTGCTACAGTAAATATTTCTATACAAGAAACGTACACCATGGTGCATGAGACGGTGGTTATATAGAAATGTACACTTTTCTAATTAGGAATATAGTGGAGTGTCGACTAGTGTGTTATAGTTTATGATGTTCAGACCAGTGAAACGTGTCCAAAGTTAATGAGGGCAGTACAATTGTGAACAATTGCAGAGTTGTGTTAAATATTTAAGCACACTATAATATACTAGGCTTTTTAATTACTAAGATGGCTAGCTGACTAGCTAACTCACTGGTTCAGATGGGTTTTTCCTGCATAGCTGCATTTTGCCATCCAAGACTGTTGGCTCTAATCATACTTGAACCCATCATCCCCAAAATTCGATCACCACACACCCATATACACACACAAACACACAGATGGTCTCCTATTACAGCCTGAGTCTGAAACACTGCTTCCTATTGTACTCCCTGGTCTTCCAGCACTGCTGCTCCTTATCCCTGCTTATTCAATAACATTCTTCAGCATCTGTTGACATTCAGCATTCTGGTTTCGTTTACTTCCCACTATCTCGTTCATGCCACTGGCATTCATTTTCATTTCACTTATCTGTTTACTTGTTTACGGGATTTTTTTGGAGGGGGTATTGAGTTCTGTGTCATGATGTTCCATTCTCCAATCTCCTGTATTTAGTTTTTGGTGAGGGAATTAAATCTCCATCTGTCACTTGTGTAAAATAGAAACCTTGTGTTGTCTTGTTTTGCATGAATACACACAGACACACTGACTCACATCAAATCACTACAATGCAGCAGGACTCAGTCAAACCACATTACTGATGAAACTGATGTCAAATGGTCAATCTCAAAGCTCCATCTGTGTAGCGTCATGGCATTGTCGGTATTCGAGATTTGCAATCTTCTGGCCTATTGGGTGAATACTTATCTGTTGCACCACTCAGGAGTGTGGGTTAGAGGTTTATTCCCCCTGTGAAGTTTGTGCAGATGTGATGAATCATATCTTGCTCATTTTAATTTAAATCATTGCTGTAGTGTTGCAGTCGAATCTGTTGAGTAATATTAACTATGGACCAACTGCAAAGCCAATAACCTAATGTCAAAATTTGATCACAGGCATTTATATAAATTGTTTAGCTAAAGGCGGCTCATTGAACCAGAGACTAGCTAGCTATTGGACTAGAGACACTACATCAGAAAGGGGAGAGTTTTCACAGACTTTCATAGATTTTTCATTTCATTTCCTCTCTCTGTTCTGATTAGTAGCTGACAACATTGCTTGTTTTAAAAAAAGAAAGTCGATGCTGAAAACAGACTGGACCTTTTGTTCTTCCCACATCAAATTCAAAACACGTGTCTCATCTATTGGGTTGTGAAGTGCTTCTATGAAACAAAACACAACCACTTTGAGTTCTTATTTACAGCCATGAACTAATCATTAATGGTTAAAAGGTAACTGTTGTCACCATTCAGTCATATTAGTTGTTTACCTGACTGTGTGTAAGCAAGGAATATTATTTAACTGGACCGTTACATGTTTTATTTGAAGATGCTGCTTTACATTGAGGAACAAATGAGAAATTCCGAGAACTTCGTAATTAGGTGGTGTTACCCCATAGTGTGATTTGCCACCATGTCTCTAAAAACCAGGACACTAATCAATGTCACTGTGGCACCACTACAAGACTAATTCTGCCTGACAGACTTGTGTGCTAAGCTAATGGGCTGCAAGCTGTGCAGATTATAAGCTTGGGACAGAAAATGCAGAATGTGCAATTTCGAAGCCCAGCAGCAAATCAACAAGCTCATAAATCAGCAGGTTCTCGATCTCTATTTGCCATTGCATCCCTCTGTCTTCTTTTTCTACTACCTTCAGGCAGTTTGTCTTTCCTGCTCTCCCTTTGCTTGTTTTTTTTTTTTTGTTTTTGGGTTTGACACTACACATGATGTTGGCTCTAAGACAGCATGTGTGTGTTCGAGCATTGGGCAAGTCAATAAAATGAAAATGGGTCTCTGTCTGCACAAGCTTGGCTCAGCTCTGCATTGCTGTGATTGAATTCCCAGACATTAAGCATTTAGTCCTTAATGGAGCAGAATTGAATTGCTGTGTAGGTCTGTGTGTGTGTAATTGTGTGACCACAAGCTATATATTACATACTATAGTCAGTGGAGGAGCTTGCAGTTGTCTGGAATTCAGGTCAGGACACAAGTGCAAGTAGACAGGTTTTTAATAATTGAAGCAATCAGAACAAAAACGTAATGCAAAGTCATGGTGCACAGGCAGAGGTCAGGCGAGAAAACCAGAAACAAGATCAAGAACCAGGCTAACAGTCAATATTCAAAAGGCTTGGTAAGGACTGGTGAAAACAACACAGAGTGCATACTTCACAAAGAGAGTTTGCAGTGAGAATACTTAAATACCGTGTTCTTGTTAGAGTCCAGGTGAGTGCAGTCAGTAGTCGGGTGAACGTGAACGTGAATGTCCATGATAGCTGTGAGTTATAGTCTGTTTCGGCCATGTTTGTAGGATGCGTTGTATTATGGGAATTGGAGTTTGACACTAATTCCGGCGTAGACATGTCAACAGTTTCATCCCTTCTGCCTGATAGGGGTCGTTTCTACTATTTGGTGCTGTAAAGCCTTAGGGAAAAATGTTAATGTACCATGTTTCATAAAAGGGGCAGTTTAAATGTTTCAGAAGTAATTCTGATTAAACACGAATGACCACACTGTTCTAGACCTATGCAGTTTTAAATACTTCTCACCAACAGAAATAGCAATCCTCACAGGATGGCATCCACGTCTCAACATGTACTGTGGCTAGCTACATTAATTAGCAGCTGTTCGTAATGATTTTAGTAGCTAGTGTTTTAAATGAACAATTCTCTGTTCTGAGTAATATTAATGAATAAATTGAGCTTCATTCAGTGACATACATCAGAAATTATATCTCCATATTTCGTTGTTCCCCCCCCCCCCCCATAAATTAATGCTATTGGTCACCCTTTATTTCTGTCTGTGTGTTTTACAAATATTTGACGAATGAAAAGTCATTAGTAATGAACATTTAAGTGCTTGATTTAAAAAAGAAATCTTCTCTGGGGACCATGCCCCCCCGAACCCCCTATCATTTCAGTGTTGCCCTGGTTCAAAATCACTCCTACATCCCTGTGTTATTCTACAAAATACATGTTGATATAAAGGAGAAAACATGTACAAGGTGACCAGTAACTTGATGGACTTGATAAGAGAAAAACATTGTTAAGTATAACTATGAAGAACAATATAAAGTTTAGAAGATATTTACTTTATACCATTTAATTGATCCCACTTATATTTCTCATAATATCTGTATGCACAGCTCTAGGGATGAGACCTGTAGTGTTTTGTGTTAAAATGTACCAAATTAATATCCGAGAGAGACTGTTTGTATCTCGCCTGTTGCTGAAATGCTATTCTTACTTTCTTTTACATAATAAATACAAGGACTTGTACATGGATGTGTGAAAATCACTGTCACATAGGAATGACTCATAACCACCAGGACAAATAAGCTAGCTCGTTAGTCCCTTGTTAACCGCATACATGGACGCGCGCACACACACACACACACACACACACACACACACACACACACACACACACACACACACTAATCCAGGGAAGAGCTTTCAAAAGAACTTTAACACAGATGTGCATTTACACCAAGATAACATTAGCGGTGGCATGTTCAGCCCTCAGACTCTTGTCTACCCTGACTGATGTAAATCTCCCACACAGGACCGCTGATGTATTCAGCATGTCATTGTTTTTGCAGACAGTATGACATTTGCGCTGCAGTAATGGATATGTAAATAACCCTGTGGGTTTTGGACAGGGGGTATTCGATGGAAGCTCCCTCCAACAATTGAAGGCGAAAAGAGAGAAGAAAAATAATATCAGAAAACAAACAGACTCTCGCTGAATCTCTGGTCTCGGGGGGTTTAAACTCCCTGTATGTGTGTGTGTGTGTGTGTGTGTGTGTGTGTGTGTGTGTGTGTGTGTGTGTGTGTGTGTGTCTCTTTTCACACTGAGCTGTTAGTACATATTATTAAAGAAAAACAGCCCCATGGCTGCTCAGTGCTCAGAGCAGAATATGAAGACTTTAACTAAACACACTTTGGGGAGAAAGGGAAACATCCGGTAGTTGTTTGAGTAAGGAAACTGGGCAGGCTTTAGAGTTTCCCTTCATTTTGTTTTGTGTTCTGTCTCAAGTCTATGGACTGTATGCGTGCGTGCGTGTGCGTGTGTGCGTATGCGTGCGTGTGTGTGCATGTGTGTGTGTGTGTGCGTGTGTGTTGGAGCACATGCCCTATTTAAAACCACCATGTTGTTATAAACTCCTCTAGTTCATTGCTTCCAGTTTGCATTTTTTTTAACATGCAAGTGAGAGACCAGTATAGCACTTTTCCAGTAGTTGTAGCTTGGCTCAGCAAATTACCCACAATCCTTCATGGCCCTTCTTGCCACCCATATAGGTGGAGTTAAAATAGTCCAGATATCCTGATGAATGTCTCTAGCTGTAGTTTCTTATTCTTTCCTAAATTAGTTTTTTAGATTTAAGAGGCCAGAATTTGAAATCGTTTAAACTGCTTTAAAAAGCAGTTTCATATTCAGATTTGTTTTTATTTGCTTAGCAGTCAGTATTAAATCTCTATTATTCTTGAACTTATATTTATATTTAGAATTTGCTATCTTCTACAGCAAATCCGAAAAATAACTGCTTGTATGTGTATATAGATTTTTTAAATGTAGTAAAGATTTTCACTCACATTCCTATGTATTTTCACAATAGAGTGCTGCAGGGATAACGTATTTTTGTAGGCCAACCCGGACGTTATTATCACACTGGTTCCCTCAACAAAAAGCCAATAGGATTTTTCCATTCGCGTTTGTGTTATTGCACAAAATAAGCTCTGTGTCCAACAAAAGTTTATGATTCTTACACGTTTTTGTTCATCAAGATAATCTTCACAAATGAACACAACTGTTATGAATTTTGAAACCTAAATGCAATCGCCAGAAGTAAAAAGCTATGAATGAACTACACCATGGTCATATGAGTTCAACGTCACCACCACGAAGCTGTATAGCACTACAATTTTTTTTTTTAAAAACACTAGAATTGGAAAATACTATAAATTGATGCATTTACAAGTTGGAATACTTCGCAAGAGTGTGAGTATAAACACAACGAGGCTGTAGTAGATGAGTTTTCCTGTTCAGCGTGATGACGTTTAATGTCCCTGACAACCTCTGTAGTCCCATTTATCCACTTGTTACCAACTGCCTTTTTCAAGATGTGTAAAAGCTTAACAAAAACACGAATAGGGTATTACTGATGTATTTTATGTTATAGAATAAAATGTGAAAATGTCTTAAGCTTGTTTTAACCCCAGACCTTATTTCAGGCATTTAACCAAAAACCCATTCAAAAAACCCACTGACTTCGGGATGATGGAACCGGAAGTGCAAACAAAAAGTGCAAACTCATTTCAGAGTGTTTGGACTCATTTTTGCAGCCAACTCTGTTGGGAGTGTTTGGGGCAGCCATTACATTTCACTCGACACTGTCATTGTAAAAAATATTGCCATTTTGACAAAAATATCATATAAAGATATGTATCATAAGGTACAGCTTTGTGAACAATTTGGTTTAAAAAAATTATACTGAAAAGAAGGAAAAAATCTTAATTTTTAAAAAAAATTTAAAAGAGTAAAGTGCAAAATTTGCTTCCAATTAGTTTGTAATTCTTGAAAAGAAATTCTTAAAATATATCACAGATAGCATTTATCATTTTACATATATATATATATATATATATATATATATATATATATATATATATATATATATTTATATATATACACATACATATATATATATATATATATATATATATATATATATATATATACACATACATATATATACATATATATACACACACACACGCAGCACTGCAATTAAAACTCACTGTATCATCTGTACTTTCACTTAGCGAGAAATGCACAAGCAACACATGCATTTTATATTTCATGAGATAAGCCAACTTCATTTAAAAATGTGTTTGAATTTTGAGTAGTGTTTCACTACATGTGCCTGTCAAGTCACCACCCAAGAATCATTATACAAAGGGAAAGCGACATACAGCGTACACACAGACAGAATACAGATAGTCCGCATTTGTTGCAGAGTCGTGCTGTTCGCTGCTATTAGTTCTCGCTACCTCTCAAAAGGTTTGTCTCAGAGCTTGGCATCCTTGTGCAGTGACCTATAGATAGACCTGGCATGGAGTGTGTGAGTAGACCTTATGCTCACAGCCTTCTCATCCAGAAATACACACTCTCCACACATGAGCAGCTACTTTGACCTCATTCTCTTGTCTCCACAAAGACATGCTCTTTATCTGACTCTTTCCATCTTGTTCAGTCTGCCTCGTACACGCATGGTGACACTCTTTAAACCTGTTATCAGCATAGGTTTACTACCAGAATATTTAAGATTGACCTTATTTACCTAGAAGTACTCTTTTACATTTGAAACCACAAGAAATCATTGCGTTTGGTGGAATTTATGCATACTTTTGTTTTTGCTCAACATTGTGTTGAAATGCTATGTACTTTGCGCTTAACCTTAGTAGCACTAGATACCAATTGAAGTTGTGATGGCACCTCGGGAAATATGCCGCTATGTTAACAGATTTCACACAGGATTCAACAGTTATTGCAAGCACGTTTGATCCTGAGAAACCATCACAAGCGTGCCAGAAATCAGCATGTGCTCCCACCTCCAGCTATGCTTAAAAAAAAATTCTTCAAGGTTTGACCACCTGCCAATTCCCAGCCATCTAGCCATCTCTCCTTAATCATACACCAGCTCTACCTATCATACACCATGCTACCTCTGAGATGCCTGAAGCCAGACAATCACATCTTTTCAAACTGCTGCTCATGTTGTGTCACACACGTAACACATTCGTCAGAAAGCACTATCCGCCCTCTTCCACATACATGAGCTCACGGGCATCCAGTGGCTAGTGTTGCTCTGATTGACAGGAGTGCGAGATCACCCCACCTCAACCACAGATGGTTGTGGCATCACCAGGATTCAATCTCCAAACTGTTCTGCGCCAGTCGGCAGCACAAGTTAAACTTTTGACCTGGAAATTGCATCAGCTTTGTCCAACATTTCTAACATTTGGTAACTATTGCTATCAGACTTGGTTGCTACGGAAGCAGTAATGAGTGTATGATAATATGATGTGTAACTCTTTTCAGATTGTTCACCCACCATTAAGACTAATCCAGATCTTGCATATGTTCTGATCTTTCATCCTTGGAGGGACACAAGTTGATCAGAGAGTCATCTTCTGTGTAAAATAAATAAATAAATAAATAAATAAAGAGACTGGGTACACGGTATCTTAGTGGTTAGCATGTTTGCCTCACACCTCCGGTGTTGGGAGCTCGATTCCTGCCTGTGCCCTCTGTGCATCGGAGTTCGCATGTTCTCTTTCCTCCGGGTACTCCAGTTTCCCCCTGCCTCATGCCCCAAGTATCCTGGGATAGGCTCCAGGCTCCATAAGCGTTGCAGAAACTGGATGGACAGATGGATATTAATACAGAGTACTAGGCTATCTAAAATCTAATCTTGCAAGTGAGCTCCAATGTTCAAGTTCTGTTTGTTTAAAACACTTGACTGTAGATTAATGCTCTTATAACTTGAGACGTGGCATGTCTAAAGTCTGCATGTCTAATATACTACTGAAGTTTCAACCTAGAAAGAAGTGAGACATTTTCTGTGTTTGCAGAATCCTTTTTGGTGTAAGTAGGCCTATAGAGGAACACAATAACAATTATGGAAATTAACGTTAATTCCAGAGTCTTAATTAAACCAGTTCCCCTGTGGAGATTGATAGCTCTGTGATTGTAAGTGTCTCGCAGGTGTTTGCTTCACTGTGCTTTATTTGGAGATAACATGAGCTTCGGGTTTCTTCAGGAAAGACTTTGTAATTAAGACACTTTAATTAACTCATTTGCTTTGAAGTGATGCACAAACCACAAAGCTGCATTTCACGTTCTCGCTTGTTTTCTGAATACCAATGTACATCATCCTTTACACATTGGCGTGTAACTTTAATACAGACGGTCAGGACCCAAAAAGTCAGGACCAGGTGAGTGTCAAACTACATATACTTCATTTTGTATTTATTATTTACAACATATGCTCTGCATGTTCACCCATACACTCTATGCATGTTCTCAGCTGCTGTATGATGTTTTTGTAGATTTTGCTCAACATATTCAAATCAACATATTTGCTGAAGAAATTCCCATTGGTTCCTGACTTTTTGGACACTGTATAATTTCCAGTGCCAGCAGTACTGTGTTTTCCTTCTAACTACTGATCTCAAAGCTGTGAGTTTCCTGTTAAAAGAATGCAGTGTACTGCTATACTGCAGCCACAGAGCTGGTCTGGGATCAGTGCTAGGGATTTTGGAGACCATTAAGCTCATTATGAGTGTGACTGAGAACAGGCTGAGTACTGAAACACTTACGCAAGGCTTAATTCACAGAGGGAAATTATTCATTGCTCACTTAGTGGATGAGAGAATTTTTGCTCTCTCAGTTTCATATGAAGCAATAATTTGCTTCCTCGGTTTCACTTTTTCTCTGCTTTGTAATTTAATGCACTTTTTAAGCACCATGTTTCCAACTTTGGTTAGGAGCAGACTTATTATTATGGTGTTATCCAAGACTGCACAATGAGTCATGATTTAATAATGATCACAATCATGGGTATTCCTAATTAAATAAAACAAAGATGGCAATATTAGCTACAAGTTCATATGCTTTAATTGTCTGTCCAAACACCTACTTTTTGGACTCTGCTTCCCAAACATTGATTTATATATATATATGGGGCGCACGGTGGCTTAGTGGTTAGCACGTTCGCCTCACATCTCCAGGGTCCCACCGGGGCACACACATGTGTGAACATGAGTTTGCATGTTCTCCCCGTGCTGTGGGGGTTTCCTCCGGGTACTCTGGTTTCCTCCCCCAGTCCAACGACATGCATGGTAGGCTGATTGGCGTGTCCGTAGTGTATGAATGGGTGTGTGAGTGTGTATGTGATTGTGCCCTGCGATGGACTGGCACCCTGTCCAGGGTGTACCCCTGCCTGATGCTCCGTGGGATAGGCTCCAGGTTCCCCGTGACCCTGAAAAGCAGTAAGTGGTAGAAGATGGATATATATATATATATATATATATATATATATATGTATATATATATGTGTGTGTGTGTGTGTTCTATATGTTGACTCATTGACTGGAGATTGTTTGCTATAAGTGGATTAAATAGCTTAACATTCAGTAGAATATTTGTGATATCTCATGACACTTATGAAAGCAGTAACAGTTATTTAATATGACTAGATATCAGTCTTATTTTGATTGAAGTAGTTGCACATTTGAAATTACACAGGTTTATGATAAAAGATAAGATGTACAGACGAAAAGATGTATAAAAGAAAAGGTTGTTTTCTGTTTTATCCAGTGTGTTATCCAATAAAAGTCAGAAAAATGATGTTGAAACACCCGAGTGGTGCAACAGAAAAGCATTCACCTTACCGAGAGGTGCTCATGAGTTCGAATCCTGACAAGGCCAAGGACGTCCATGGCCTTGAGAGAGCAAAACTGGCTGTGCTTTTTGTGTAAGAAGGATGTTACACTCTGTCTCCCCTTTCAATTACAGTGGCACGAGCAAATTATGGGTATCCGTGAGCTCTTGTATATGGTAGACAGTGCATTCTGTAAGGAGAAAGTTTTTAACAACAAAAACAATCAGTCTGAATAAAAATGTCCAAAACCTTCTTAGTTAAGCGTGGGTTTTTTCAGACAGTTGTTTTGATCAAGTTGCTGGAGAGCTACTTGTCATAGTGAAACAGATATAAACGTAATTAATTCAGCTTGTTCATCAGTCAGAGTGGAATATTTATGTGTAATTTTCTGGTTTGGGGGTAACCAGATTTTATGTGGGGATGAGTTTTCAGACCTATGTACCATGTGAAGGTGTTCAACAAATTAGCCATTATTGTAGAGTGTATATAACCATTTAAATTTATAGGAAAGATGATGGGGGCGCACGGTGGCTTAGTGGTTAGCACGTTCGCCTCACACCTCCAGGATCCGGGGTTTGAATCCCACTGTCGCCCTGTGTGTCTGGAGTTTTCATGTTCCTCCCGTGCTGGGGGGTTTCCTCTGGGTACTCTGGTTTCCTCCCCCAGTCCAAAGACATGCATGGTAGTGTCTAAATTGACTGATTGGCGTGTCTAAAGTGTCCGTAATGTGTAAATGATTGTGCCCTGCGATGGATTGGCACCAGGGTTGCGATGGATTGGCACCGCCCTGCGCCCGATGCTCCCTGGGATAGGCTCCAGGTTCTCCGTGACCCTGAAAAAGAGTACGTGGTAGAAGATGGATGGATGGATGGAAAGATGATGGCAAAGTGATGATGATGTTGCGGCACTGATATTATATTATACTTTAAATCAATAGGAGGGCTATTTTACTGTGAAGAGTGCTTTAGCTTTCGGGGTTCTTTCTATTAAATTCATATACAGTTTGGTCTGAAGTACCCAGTATGCTAGAAAGACCTCCTGGGGGCTGCAATGGCTGAGAAGACAGAATCATTGTTAAGGGTGGAGAGAAAATAAAAGCCTGACATTTTTACTGCACTGCCTACTTTGAAGGTCATAACACCGCCAGAACACCAGATTCAATCCCTTCCTCCACTTCTCTCCATCCACACTCAACCGTTAATTACTTTCAGTCACTTCTCCGGCTGATTCTAGGTGCTGTGTGTCTGTCTAAACAGCTGTTTCATTTTCACCTAACTCTAATCCTGTGTCTCCTGGTCAGTAGTACAGAAATGCCTGCTGTCTCAGGTCTAATTCAAAATGAAGAATGACATATTATAACAAAGAGCATGTACTGAAAGGATTGAAAGTGTGAGAAAATTATAGAGAGGAGCAAAGAAAGCGTTGGCAAGGGAAACAGTGCCTGAGGGGAAAGCATGATGCGATGAAAATTGTTGGGTTTGATTTAAGAGAGCACATTAAGACATTCTCTCTTAACTGTCTGGGTAATAAGATGAAGAAAACACAGACAGTGAAGTGTTCGTGTCTGACAGGGAAGAGTATGGCTATCATTTCTTTTTGGGAAAGAATAGGAGAAAGAATAGCGATACTGACAAGCTGAGCTAGGGTGAACATTCTACTATTTGTAATATTACATGCACTGTTTGTCTTTTCGTTGTAGCTGTATGTCTCACAGCATGATCAATGTCTTATTATTAATCCATATATTCATCTTCAGATTGATAACTGTGCAGCCAACCAAACAAGAGAAAGCAATAACCTGATATGATTTATAGTGTTTTGCTTTATTGATTGCCGCTACCTATTATATTATGCGATGCTGAGCTTGCACAACGACTTTGCAGGAGTAAGATGAGCCAGATTGGCTTTAATTTGCATGAGCTACACATGAGATGTTCAGTTAGCAGTGGGTTACACTCATGATTGAACTGCACACTGCTAGGGGATAGGGATAATAAGCAAATGAGCGTAAACTCTGAGCAGAAGGACGACCGAAGTTTCGGTTTCTCTCAGGCAATGTCATTTCATTTGTGCTCTCTATACTCACACTGCGCAAAGTCAGTCTCACTCTCTAACCTGCTTTTCTGTCTCACTTATTTTCCTCTAGCCGCTTTCGGCTTTTATAAACCATCTGTTTACTAGTCTGCGCACTATGTTCCTTTCTTTCCTTCATCTCTCCTTCATCTCTTGTCTTTTGTAGTCTCTGGGATCTGTGCAGATTTGGCTTGTTGTGGGTCAGAGGCAGTAGAGCGCTCAGGAAGCCTGACAAGGACCTGACAGAGAGAAAGAGACAGAGCTCTAATTTAAGTGGAAGTTTTATCTGAGGAACACTTGATGTTCTTTAATGAGGTATCAACGTGAACAGTAAAATGGTGCCGCTTTCCTCTTCTACCACAGCAGTTTGTCAACGATTACAACTAAATTTTATTGAAGAATGACATATCATCATTACATTTTGTCGAAAGGCACACTGTGGCTTAGTTTGGTTTGGTTAGCATGTTCGAGGTTAGCATGGGTTTCAATTCTCACCGTGGCCCTGTATGTGCGGAGTTTGCGTGTTCTCCCCATGCTGCGGTGGTTTCTTCCGGGTACGCCGGTTTCCTCCCCCAGTCCAAGGACATGCATGGTAGGCTGATTGGAGTGTCCAAAGTGTCCATAGTGTATGAATGGGTGTGTGAATGTGTGTGTGATTGTGTTCTGCGATGGATTGGCACCCTGTCCAGGGTGTACCCGGCCTTGTGCCCCATGCTCCCTAGGATAAGCTCCAGGCTCCCTGCGACCCTGTAGGATAAGCGGTATAGAAAATGGATGGATGGTTGTTGTAAAACATCCACAACACAAGTACTGAGTTAAGGGGCGTGCCCGGCAACAGAATTGGCTTGGATAGTTCATGATATCAAGGCATCAAGCACAATGGGTTTGAGGACGACAGCAGTATTGGAAACTGATCTGTTTGGGCAGAGTGCACAAATGAGGAGGTGAGAGAGCTTGACAGACTAAAGGACTAAAGCACTGCTGCATTGCTCTTTTTTATGTAGAGATGAAGAAAGAGCTACTCTTTTGACTACAGATGTGACTAATGAGGGTAGCGTTTGAGTAAAACTCCTAACTGTGAATTTCTGACCTCCGACTAGGAAAAGTGGTAGAAAATACTCCCTCAACTTGGAATTCCTATTCAGAAAGTTGGGAAGGTCGCCTCAACTGAACATGGCTGCTCAGCGTCAACTATAACAAAGTACCACTTCTTTATTATAAATGAGTTGTGCTGCACATATATATTAGTGTTTGCTTTGTGTCCGTCAACATACTGACATACTAGCTAGTTAAATCTATAACATTGACCATACAGATTATTGTTTTGAAGAGGAAAATATACATCACTCATCACCGTTAGCTGGCTAGACAAACATGAACTTGGAGACATATATGTCGCCCCCCCCCCCCCCCCCCCCCCCCACACACACACACACACTTTGTAGTTCAAGCGCATGAAAGTCAAATGAAAATGAAAGAGGTTTCAACTCAGAATTTCATTACAAAACATGGATGTCACTGAATATCACATATTAATAATAATTATTTACATAAGTGGTTCCGGGTGGATTTTTCCTTTATACTTATACTTAGCTAAGACTAATTATGTTGTTAGAAGGAAAGTGACCAGTTCTCTGTGATGTGAAGTCCAGAAATGCTGTCCTACATACCAAGACTGCTGGGAATGTTTGCTCTTTGCTGTCTCTCTTTCGTCCTCCATCCATTACTCACTACATCTCTCTCTCTCTCTCTCTCTCTCTCTCTCTCTCTCTCTCTCTCTCTCTCTCTCTCTCTCTCTCTCTCTCTCTCTCTCTCTCTCTCTCTCTCTCTCTCTCTCTCTCTCTCTCTCTCTCTCTCTCTCTCTCTCTAGACTGTACACAGTCCTATACAGGGTGTGTTTTGGCAGCACATGTTTCTGTGTGTCAATATTTCCAAGGCACAGACTGCCTATCCTAGAAAGCTACTGGCTTGTGAATACAAGGGGAATGATATTTAAATGCCAAAGCAGCTAGGATGCTTGGTCTATCCACTTCTAGACCTCTGGACCTATACCATTTGGGGTACAATGAAGTGTTTTAAATTGGGTTGCTGTTCTGCTTTGATTTATTGCGCTCTCACTTTTTTTTGCTGTCATCAGAGTAGAAACTTTGATTATGTTGTGAACTCAACTGACTTTAAAACCTTTACATCAAGAAACGAAATGGGATGTGGCATGCTTGACACGTAGAGTTATTTTAGCTTTAATTATACATGGTAGGGTCATAAAGTTAAGTTATTGCTAAAAGTTAAGCTGGTGTGCAGAGGCCTGGGGAAAATGGAAGGGGTTAAGTACCTTGTCCTGGAACAAAATGAAAAATATGGCTGAAATCAAAGAGGAAATGATCGAATGATAGGCAGGGAAAGCTACTAGTTTAATATGTCATATATAATTGAAATTTCTTGTATCAGTTTCTTTGCATTTCTTTGTATTGATCTCAATGCTTCTCTTATTCTCCACCACACATCATGAAAAAAGCAATACATCCACAATTGTTCTCTTGAAAAGCTTGACAAAAATCACTCATCACTTTTCAACACCTTTCAAGTTTATTACAACATTGAATTTTTCAACATAGCCTCAAAACAGCTATTGCCAAGCAGAACAAGACACATTTTAACCACTTCATAAAGAGAACTATGTCTAAGCTTTCAATTTTCTGGTTAAATCATTTTTTTTTTCTCTCCACTAATTTGGTCTTGCCAGTTCCCACCCACTAATCCGAGAGGAAGAGGGCTAACACATGCTTCCTTCGAGATGCGTGAAACCGGCCAACTGCATCTGATATATACAAATTATCATATGTGCAATAGCACTTTTTTTTCAAACATAAAATGTTTTTGTAGATAGTATAATATTTTTTTTTCTTTAAAAACACCGGTTTTATCATTAGAATTAACACACCTCTGGAGAATATAACAGCACAAATCCTATTAATGTAACGTCTAACCAGATTGGAGCCAAGGATTCAGTGTTATTTAGAGTTGTTTAGTTGTGAATTAAGGTTGTGAAATATGATACGAATGAACAGGATCCAGTATTGTGCACATTCTGATTTGAATTTTAGAAGAGTGTTAGCTTGAGAAGTGGAAGGATAAGCCCCCTTTACTTGGACTGATAGGAACAGAGAAGCATGGAGGTGGAGAGAAAAACATACAAGGACATTTAATTGATAACACTTATAAAAGACATGTAGGTTGCCTCATGCTTTGCTGATACTGGAGTGTTCGTACTGCATTCCCTTTTTTTTTTTTGACTGATGCACAGTGTTGTGAATAGGTGAAAACGTAACATACGTATTGAGATTGGTGCCCTGATTGTAATCAGTCCATTTTTACATCCCTTACTGGTCCTTTGTTAAAGCCTTATACTGGTTCTTATCCACTTAAGTGGTCATGAATGCTGCAAAAACAAACATGTTTCTAAGCATCCTGAGGAATTCTCCAAGGCTTGATTCTGAGTCCATTTTGTAATCTCCTACTGATATTTTTGTCCCTAGGTGCAGACAACTCATATCACTTTTTGCTACTTCTTGTTCACAGGTCAATCAGCAACTGTTGTACTCCATAGATCATATTTAGCTATGAATGTCACATTTCCCAACACCTTATTATTTAGTTACTGTAATGTATAGTGTGTAGAGAGTATGGCATGAGGCAAGTGCATAAACTCAATAATGATTGTATGTTCACAGCAAGTCCTTAGCAAAGGTTAAACAGGATCATCTATAATCAGTGTTGAAATACAGGCAAAAGTCCGAAACTAGAATGAACCAGGAAACAAGAAAGCTAGGCTTAAAAATGCATGGTAAGAATTTGCAGGAAGCAGTGACACAAAAAAAAAAAATCACAAAAACACTCATCAAGAACTAACACAGAACAGGTGAACACAATCTGACAACATACCAATGACAGGACAGGGCGGAGACATGACTAGAATACAAATCAAAACAGATTTACATCAAATATTCATCTTAAAGCATATTATTCAGTAACTACAGTGAAACTACTATGAACAATATGTAGTGTCCTGGGAGGTAAACAGACATAAAATCAATTATTGGAAAAGAAACCCAGGGTAATGTGAAATTGTCATATTTAAAGTGTCTCAGGGGCTGTTTATGTATCTGTGAATCATTTTTGCCTGTGAGCTCATCTTCAAGACCCATGTCTCTAAACCGACATACTACCAACTCCATAAATGGTCAAGTGACAACTGTCAACGATCAGTGACATTTTCTCCATTTCTAACACCGAGGACCTTAGACATTCTTTTGTGTTAACTAGACTCGACTCTCTGTTATCTGGCCTGAGGCACTTTTACAGCAAATGGCTTTATACGCAGAACGAGCTCTTAAATCCCCTTGCTGGTGATCTGTATCTTTTAGAAGTGATTTTAGATTACAATATTAATTATTAAATATCTTCACGGTCCTGAACATTAGTGAAACGATATGTTAGATTAGCACCAACTCGATCACTCACATCATTAAACACCAATATGCAGGTCATTTATTAAAAAAAGCAGTGAGTCAGCTTTTAGTTGTCATAGCCCCAAGCTAAGGAGCTCTCGCCCTGGAAAATATGAGAGATAATGTCATGCTAAGCACTTATATGCACATCTCAAGATGAATGTGTTTAATATTGTTTTAAAACATTTTTTTATTATTATTATTATTATACATTTAAATTTAAATGGTCTTTTTATTTATTAGCCACTTGGGTTTCTCCATAGCAAATATTCATTTTGTAGATTTTATTGTAACTATTGACTGCTCTTTTATTTTATTATTTAAATTTCATTAAATAGATGGATAGGTTTCTTTTTAATGAGGGTTTTTCTTTCTATTTCTACTTTGCGACATTTCTATTATTATACGTTTTTTATTCCTCTATACAGCTTGATCTCAAGTCGGTTTACAATTTATTCTTCTTTAACTCCACACACACCTGAGCCAGGTGAGAAAGGTTGTAGAATACTGATTACTTGGGGTGTAATCCTGGTGTGTTTCGAGCAGGAACTGAATAAAAATGTGAGCTAGCCAGGGCTTCTGAGGACTGCATAGAGAAAATAAGGTAGAGAGAAGATGCTGATGCTAACTGTGGTCAGACTTTTTTTCTTGTGTTGTCTCAGGGTGTTTCTCTTTGCCAGTCGCCTCTGGCTTGCTCTTTAGGGTATTTTGAGAATTTTGGATGAAAAGTGAAAGGTTCTGCAGGTTCACGTCCATCATTCTCCTTGAAATTCTTGCATTACAACAAAATCCATAAAAAATACATCAGTTTATCCGTTTGTCAGTTAGTCATGGTGGTTTCGATATCCAACTGCTGGTTTGTAATTTGCCTTTAGAAATCAACTCCAGCATTCATCATTCCGATATGTCTAGAAGCTTCTGGACAACAAAGCCAAACTGTTTCACAAATTCTCGTCTTTCTGGTAAATTGGACACAGCTCCGATCCATGGATTTCTGTGTTGATTTTTGTAATCCTGTTCTTTGTGCAGCTTAACCTTCTCCTCAGAAATGCTGGAACAAAGCAGCTGAGTTAGAGTTCAGTGGCCCCTGATCGATCTTTCTTTCTCGTTCTTCATCGCTCCATCTGTCTAGCATCTACTTTCCAGTCCCCGCCTCTTCCAGTTGCCATGGAAACTCTTGCGGTTCAGGGTTTTAGATTTTGTATTTGGTTGAGCTAAAGTGTGCCCCACTAAATGTTAAATAGTCTACCCCAGTTCAGCAGAGAAAGTTTCAGTGTCTAAACGGTTCTCTCGGTTTTGCTCATGATTTGATCACTAATGAAACTCCAGCTAGATTCCAACATCCACTAATGTAATAGAAAGCTTTGTTGGAGTGAGATCTTGGTGGGATTTCAATAGCCATGATTCGAGTTTTCACGCCTTGCGGTGTATGACCGATGTTGGCGAATTTGCGTGAAATAACCACCATAATCCATGTACTGTTTGTTAGAGTAATTCGTTTGTGGTTTCCGTTACGCAGCATGAGTCATGGATTACACAGCATGGATGGGAAAGGGTGGACATGGAGAATGTGTCAGAATCCAGATGTGGAATCAGCCCTTGTGGAAAACACCCACACACAACCATACAGGCACCTCCTATCACTAATCCTAATGCCATGTAGGGAGAAAGGTCTCACAGAGAGAGAGCGAGAAGGAGAAGTGTGAGGACGCTGAAGACAGACGGTGGTCAGTGTAGCTCTTGACATCTAAATGTTACTCTAGACAGCTACATTATGCTACGCTTAGTTTAATGCCAGCTACAATACTGAGGCCAGACTCTCCAACAGTGCTCTAACAGGACACAGGAAACATTTCAGAAAGGATGAGGAGGGGCACGGGGTAGGGTGCAGTCAGGGTGTGTGTGTGTGTGTGTGTGTGTGTGTGTGTGTGTGTTGTGTAGTAACCCCTTTACTTCAGACTCAACTTGGCAGCAGCTGATTGGCCAGTCTTCTGCTCACATGACCAGTACAGTGTGCAGTGCAGTGGGGGTCGTTTTAGTCTCATGAGAAAGGGGGGAGAGAGAGAGAGAGACTAACTTACTAACTAAAAGCAGATACAGGACCACTAGTACCAGTGGATGACAAAACAAAAACGTATGCATGGAAGGTAGTCTGACCTCAGGAGAGAATCAGAAGAAAGTAGAAAGGAAGAGAAGAAGATGGAAAGGAAGGAAGAAGGAAACAACAAAGGGGTGTTGACTTTTGTGCTGGTTTAAAGTTACAGAAGAAATGCAAAAAGAGTGAGAGGCAGTACAATGCACAGCAAGGGTTATCCCACTCCACTTAGTGCAGGCTTTAAATAGATTGTGGTGCTGAAGTGTGTGTGAGAGCTGAAAAATAAATTACGAAATGACGAAAAGAAATGAAATAGCCCGAAAGTGCATTATGCAGTGAGGTTTGGGCCAACTCAGGGAATATATATATATATATATATATATATATATATATATATATATATATATATATATATATATATATATATATATCAATAGAGAGATATTAAGAAAGGGAGAAGGAAAGAAAGAGTAAATTTTTTCCCTCAAAACATAAATGTAAAAATAGAAAAGAAAAAATAGACAGCATCATGTGGTAAGAAAGAGACTGAAAATATTAAAAAGGGGCACTTTTCACTTTTCAATTGAAATTGATTGTGGAGCAGAAATGTGTGTGAGGGATGAACAGTATATTTTTAAATCTTAGTACACTGATGAAGTATGAAAAGACAACATTGTGTCTTGAAAGAAAGAAAAAAAAGGGGTTTTTTATACAGGCTTGAAGAGTCAGAAAGTCAAAAAGAAATGAAATTGTCTGACACTCAGTGAGGATACAGTGAGGGTAGGGTCGCCTCAGGGAAGAAACAGAGAGATAGAATATTATATAGAAATAAAAAAAGAAAGATATGACGAAAGGGGGATGGAAAGAAACGGCACCATTACTTTCATGAAGTGGTGAAGTAAAAAAAAAAAAAAACTTTGTGTACTGTTGGAAAGAAAGGATGGATGATCATAATTTATTAATTAGCAGATGGACAAAGCAGCAAAAACGTCCACATGCTGTAACTAATTATTTCCAGAGGCAAACAAATACAATTGCACGAGCTAACAGATGTTTCCAGAGCTAGTGATAAAAAACCTGACGTGAAAGCTACTTATTTGCCTCAGCACTCCTTTCAGCTGTTTGAGTTATTTTAGTTGCATTCTTATATTACTAACTAATGTTTCTTGCTTGGACCTGACCTACATTTAGTCTCACCTGTTTTCATTCAGGATAAATTCAAAGCTCAAAATACTGTAGCTTGAAGGATTGTTATTTCCTTTAAAAATAACAGTTTAGAAGAGACTTTTAAAGGTGTAATAGCTAATTTTTTTTCAAAATTTGGCAAGATCTAGTCTCTAAAGTTTTTTTTTTTTTTTTTACTTCTTAAACCCACCCTCCAATCCCACCCTGTCCACAAAGCTCCACCCCTGAACTTACAGTGGTTCAACTAGAGTTAGTTGAACTTTCAAGCTCACTCAGATGTTTAGTTGTTTGAAAACTGAATTACAACTCTATAAAAATGCTAATTTAACCTTATAATAGTTTATGGGGATGTACACAAGTACAGTCATTGCTCATTTTTTTTATAATGAAAAAAAAAAAAAAGATTATCTACTTGATTCCGTTTATAAAGCATTTCAGTCAGACAATTCAAAGCTTTATACGGATCGCCTTCACATACCTGTCACTAATTCTATGTCCAGCTTCATTTCCTTCACCAGAAATAAATTACTCCATTTTGGAAAAACCCTGCCAATGTGTATTCTGGTTTTACTGTGTTTGTATTCGTTGAGTGTTTTCCAAGCCCTGAGTGATTGGGTTTGTTTTTAATCACACGAGAATTATCTGGCTGCACTGGGCACTTTGAGACTTGAGACTTAGATGGAGGCGAAGTGACAGGGCATTGGGGTGTGTCTATAAAATGATTAACAGGAGGTTCATCCAAACACAAACAGACCAGAAGACAGTTTAAAAAAAATATTTTAAATAATTTTGACATATTTTTCCAAGTTTTCTATTGCTAGCAGAAATTTTTTAAACAGTGACTACTGCACATTCAAAGTAAAGGCTTTTTTATCACTTGAGTTTGTAATGAGAAAAGAAAACAGAAAAGGAACGGTCATTTTTGTGCAAATGCAAATACGAAATATTTAGCTGGTACAGTGTGCGGAGAAGCCGAGAAGCTCCCACCTCTGGAGAGAGAGAGAGAGAAAATGAATGATCAAACAAAAAAAGGAAAGAAGAAAATGGGCCTTGCCTTTTGTACAGACTTGTACAAGTAGACACTGCAATCCCAATTCCGAAAAAGTTGAGACAAAAAACAAAAGAGTCATTTGAAAATTCAGTTCACCCTGTACTATATTGAAAACACATTATTGGATGTTTTACTTTGTGAATTTAATTCATTTTTACACTCATTTTAAATGTGATGACTGCAACACACTCCAAAAAAGTTGGTACAGTCGACTGTTTACCACTGTGTTTAGCGTTTGGGCACTGAAGTCACCATTTGGTTAAGTTTAGCAAGAGGAATTTTCCCCCATTCATCCATTATGCATTTCTTCAACTGCACAACTGTACACAGCCTTCATTGCCTTATTCTGTGCTTCATAATGCGCCACACGTTCTCAGTCAGAGACAGGTCAGGACTGCAGGCAGGTTAGGTGCATGCTAGCACCTGCACTCTCTGCTTACACAACCATGCAGAATCCGGGCAGAATGTGGTTTGGTGTTGTCCTGCTCTGGATGGCAGCAAGTAAGTTGCTCCAAATTGTGTACATATCTTTCTGCATTAATGGTGCCCTCACAGATGTGCAAGTTACCCATGCCATGGGCACTGACACACCCCCATACCATGACAGATGCTGGCTTTTGGACCTGACGCTGATGATGGATGGTCCTTGGATGGTCCTTTTCCTCTTTGGCCCAGAAAACACGATGACTGTTTTGTCCAAAAACTATTTGAAATATTAACTCATCGGACCACAAAACATGATTCCACTGTGCTACTGTCCATCTCAGATGAAACCGAGCCCAGTGAAGTGGGCGGTGCTTCTGGACAGTGTTGACGTATGACTTCTGCTTTGCATAGTAAAGCCTTGACTTGCATCTGTGGATGCAGCGGCGAATGAAGCTCCTTATATACTATGGTTAGACGATTGCCTCACCCGTTTCACATCACCTTCTTATTTCAACTTGTCACATCGCTATCAGTCCTAAATCTCCCCTTTCCCAACCTTTTTGGAACGTGTTGCATGCATCAATTTCAAAATAGATGTTTATTTATTTTTTTAAAACTATGCAGTTGATTTGGCAAAACCTCTAATACATTGTCTTAATACAATTTTTTAATACAAGTCAAATTACATTTACAAAGCACTCCTCTTTGTTTTTATACATATATATATACTATAACTTTCCTCTATATAATAACAACAATAACACAGAATGTGTTTCAGGGCTTTGCCTTCCTCACCCTCACTTCGCTGTGTATATATATATATATATATATATATATATATATATATATATATATATATATATATATATATATATATATATAAAAAAGGCTAAGGTGTAGAGTGTATAGTGAGGTTCACCACTACTAAATGGGGAGGCAAAATATTACCTTGAGTTTGAAAAGGTTTTATACACATTTCCAGCAGAACATTAACGGGAATGTAGTGACAGAGAACTAATAAAATATGAAATGAGCGAAGAATCGAAATGAGCGAAGTGAGGGTGAGGAAGGCAAAGCCCTGAAACACATTCTGTGTTATTGTTGTTATTATATAGAGGAAAGTTATAGAGATAATAAAATTATAATTATATATAGAGGAGATTTTCTCTTGATGGCTCAGTGCTGCCCTCTACAGTAGACTTCTTTAGGCTTAATGACATGGGCATCATTAAAGAATCATTTCCCAAAAGCCTCACAGCTGGTTTGTCATCTAGTGAGAAAATGCTCGGAATGATTCTCACTCCATCATAGTACATATTACAGTGATGTTTATGCTGTTAATGTTTGGGGAGATTTCACCCAGAAGGGTGAAAATAACAATAAAGAGATGACTGATCACACAGTTTAGAAGCTAGAATGTTTTTGAGAAGAGGTGGGATGAAGTAGTAGCACATTTCCAAAGAATCAGTGTATTTTCCTGCCAACAAATCTGAAACTAGAGCAATCCATCCTGGCTGAGTGTGTATGAAACATAACTCTACCTGTGAAAGCCAAGATCTGTGGTTTAGTTGTAGTATTTAGACTTTTTGACCCTGAAAACTGCACTTTTCACAGGATGTGAAAGATATGCATTTGCTTTTGGAAGCAGTAACTTTTGCTTTGTCAAGGTAAACTTTGACATGTGAATTCATGAGCCAGTAGTATACAAGTGGGCAGGACTGTGGTGTTTTTGGTTGGTTGAAAAAAAATGGGTGAACTAATTATTAAGTAACAGTCACAATGATTACGTTTACATGGAAAGCAATAATCTAATTATTGACCTTATTCTGAATAAGATAATATTGTGATTAAGGTGTTTACATGAGTTGCTTTTAGAATATTTATTTCATGTTCCTGTTTTACATGTTATAGAACATAGATCGATTAACGTCACGTCATTACGTCTACGCACCACGCCGTCCGATGTTCCCTCCAGAATTTCACGTATCAACATACAGTTCGTCTTCGTTATCGTACCGTATACAGTTTTGGGTGTTTTTATTTTCAAGTGCATTTAATTATTTGTCATGCTATACGTGCTAATAGACGACTGCTTGAATTCGTGGGCTGCGTCCCAAACCGCGTACTTACCGTCTATATAGTAGCCGAGATACATGTATTTCACCTACTATATAGAAGGTAAGTACGAGCTTTGGGACGCAGCCGTGCTCTCTTGTTTGCCGTAAAACGGTTGAACACTGCCGTGTGTGTATGTGTTCTGTCACAAAATGCGGTGAAAACTCCCACACGACGTTGATAATGTGATTAAGGTGTGTACATGTCTGTAATGCACATCGATAATGTGACTAAAACGGGAATACTCCACATGTCTTAATTTGATTTGTGTTTACTTCGAGTATGACTTTAATCAGATTAAGGTAATAAAAAATTGCTGTTTACAAGCTAGTTTCTTAATCAGAGTATTGTCTTAATCAGGTTAATATTGGATTATTGTTGTCCATGTAAATGTACTGAGTGACTTTTGTCTCATTGATTTCTTACTGTTGCTTGGCACAGTTGAGCTGAAGAGATCCGAGTTAAGAACCCAACAGTGAAAGTTTAGGTTTACAGTACTGGGATTTGAACTCGCAAACTTCCAATCAGTAGTCGACAGCTCTTGTTTGCAATGTTGTCAGCTCTGGGAAAAATTGGAGCAAGGCTATCTCCAGAGGTTTTCTGTTGCTGAGCTGATAGGCACAAGTAATGAAATGCTACTCTAGAATCCAGGAAATGAAATGAGGAATCTTTCATTTGATGGTAATGTACTGCCTTTCTCTCTCAATTGAACTACCAAACACAAGACATAATGAGAATAAAAGCACACAAACTCCGAAAAAATTGTTCATTAGTGCTTTTAGTGAACATACAAATCAAAAAAGTTTTCCTTAATAGCTTTCCAGGTGCATGAACACGGCTAAATGAAAACACAGAAACGTTTGAATGAAAAGCTTACCAGACAGTGTATAAAAAGCCAAAAATACCAGAAGCCGTACATCTGTTGCTGAATAACAAATGTTGTTCTGCACTGCACATGAGGGCACTAGGTAGGGAATTGAGATTCTTTGTATTATGTTATATGCAGGCTGAATAAGAAGGGATATTTGGATTTGCCCCAACTCGAACATGGCAGATTTTGTTCAGTTAAATCTGTGAAACTGTGGTGTTGCCTCTAGCACTTCTTGAATTCTGTGCTGGTGGAGAAGCGACTGCGTGTGATCAATCAGCGGTCTGCACTAATTTTAGCTCCAGTAATAAGCCTAAGCTCTCAACTCAGCTCACATGGTACCAGGGCAAGTATGGCACAATACAGTATGTATCACAATATTTTGTTTGATAACAGAGTGCCAAAGAGTAAAGGGTGTATTTCTTTAAAAAAATAATAATAATAAAAAAAAAGTACAGGAAAAGAGGCAAAAAAAAAAAAAAGTATTTTAACATCCAGTCAGCTAATTGTTAAAGATAGAGTTGGTATACATGTACTGATGATGACCTGCCCACTCTGTACTCTATGATAAGTGTGTTGTTACATAATTCTCTATATCTATGTTATGTAAGGAATAAAAACACTTTGGGATGGTTATAGGAAAATAATCAGTGATTAGTTGTTGTGATCCGTTATTACCCCATAGTTGATTATTTTCCAATAGCAGCATGCCTTGAAGTATTTTATATCACATCATACTCAGCACATCATACATTTCCTCAGTTTATAGCTAGAATTAATGTCCATGAAACAAGTTCCTGTTCTCACTTACATTATATCAGCTATAAACCCTCGCCAGCCTATCATTTATTTTTCTCTTTCTTGAAGTTAGTAAGACAAAAAAGAACACTGCTTGTCCTGTTACAGAGAAACCACAATGTGTAAGGGTGGAAACTTAACACTTGACACTTGAGACTCCTTCCATCGATCGATCGATCCATCCATTTTATGTGCTGGAGCCTGTCGCAGGGAACTCGGGACACAAGGCGGGGGACACCCTGGATGGGGTGCCAATCCATCGCAGGGCACAATCACACATACATTCACACACTACGGACAATTTGGAAATGCCAGTCAGCCTTCAATGCATATCTTTGGACTGGGGGAGGAAACCGGAGTACCCGAAAAAACCCCGAAGCACGGGGAAACGGGATTTGAACCCTCAACCCCAGCGATGTGGGTCAAACCACTAAGCCACCATGCAGCCGCAAAATCTGACCCGAAAACTCGGTTTATAAATCATTATTATAAGCTTACCATTGCAAATCAGGGTAAGGAAAGGAGACAGTTTTGAACACTGACTTGCTCAGTAATTGATTTTTGTTCATTTTTAACCAAAAAAAAAGATCCGTACTGCAGCTTTAACCGTAAGAACGCTAAGTTTTTCCTTCATGAAATAACATCTGTTTTTTAAAATCATTGATCATTTGCAATACAAAGTCCTTGTGAATGAATTATTACTATAGTAGCGATAAACTATTAGAACGAGCGGATTATAAATCATATCGTTAATAGGTACGTGACGAACTGCTTCCTTCATTATTAACACACAAATAATCTATGTACATCACTTAGGAAAGCTCTAAATAAGAGAATGTATTATTGCTGTTGGTTTACAGTAGCAGCAATAAGGATGCTGATGTGTGTGTGTGTGTGTATGTGTGAGAGAGAGAGAGAGTCTATTTTCTGATAATAATTAGTTGTTTTTTTTTGTTTTGTTTTGTTTTGTTTTGTTTTGTTTTTGCTGTGGTGGCACTTTTCTAATTCTCACTTGCGTCGCTGAGTTTGATAGGTCAGTCTCCTGCTTCACTAGCTGCTGTGCTCCAGTTGAAGGCTCGTCCGTGCTGTGTGTGAGTCGAACACAATTCCCCCCCTTAGGAGTGCCATTTGTTACGGTGCAGGAGAGAAGAGCTTTATACCCCACATGCCCTTCTTTTCAAGGAGAACATCCTGTTGTCAGGGTAACAAGAGGCAGGTGGCCTGATGGGAGTTTGTGGGAAGCGGAGAGAGTTCTGCCATTTATAGAGAGTGATATTTATCCTCCCTCCTGAGACTGTGTGTGTGTGTGTGTGTGTGTGTGTGTGTGTGTGTGTGTGTGTGTGTGTGTGTCTGCATATGTGTGTGGGTTTCCTGTTCTTTTGAAATGACTGGCTTTTCAACTGTATTATCAAACCATCATATCCTTCAGGTCGTGGTTTCAAGTAGGTTGACTATAAAGAGAGAAAACACTGAACAATTTCTTTTTAAGATATATATTTAAGTCATAAAGCATAAACTTTTATTTGGATCACAGTAATCAGACTCAGATTAATTTTTTAAAGTTTATTTTGGCTTATTCTATGAATACTTTCATTATTTTTTAATTAGACATAAAATATTCTTGTAAAAGTTGATGCCTAAATACTTTGCATACATTTTGTGCATCTTTAGTGCTTTTTGTGCTCTCTTTCTCAGCACTCATTTTTTGTTTTGTTATTATGTTCACTGAAATGTAGATAGCATTTTTATTCGATTGATTTGAATTAATTATATATTAAAAAAGAATTATTTACATCGATCAGCCATACCATCAAAACCACCTGCCTAATATTGTATAGGTCCTCCTTGTGCTGCTAAAACAGCTCTGACCCATCAAGGCATGGACTCCACAAGACCTCTGAAGGTGTACTGTGGTATCCCGCACCAAGACGTTAGCAGCAGATCCTGTAAGTCCTGTAAGTTGCCTCCATGGATCAGGCTTGTTTGTCCAGCACATCCCACAGATGCTCGATCGGGCAATTTGGAGGCCAAGTCAACATCTTCAACTCTTTGTCATGTTCCTCAAACCATTCCTGAACATTTTTTGCAGTGTGGCAGGACACATTATCCTGCTGAAAGAGGCCACTGCCATTAGAGAATACTGTTGCCATGAAGGGGTGCACTTGGACCGCAACAATGTTTAGGTAGGTGGTTTGTGTCAAAGTAACATCCACATGAATGCCAGGACACAAGGTTTCCTAGCAGAACATTGCCCAGAGCATCACACTGCCTCGGCTGACTTGCCTTCTTCCCATAGTGCATCCTGGCATCATCTCTTCCCCAGGTAAGTGATGCACACACACAGCCATCCACATGATGTAAAAGAAAATGTGATTTATGACCATGCCACCTTCTTCCATTTCTCCATGTTCTGATGCTTGCATGCTCATTGCGCGTTCTGCGGTGGACAGGGGTCAGCATGGACACTCAGACATGCAGACACTCCCCATATACAGCAAGCTGTGATGCACTGTGTGTTCTGACACCTTTCTGTCATAACCAGCGTTGACTTTTTCAGCAGTCTGTGCTACAATAGCTCTTCTGTGGGATCAGACCAGACAGGCTAGCCTTCGCTGCCCACACACCCCAATGAGTCTTGGGCGCCCATGACCCTATCGCCGGTTCAGCAGTTGTCCTTACGTGAATTACTTTTGGTAGTTACTAACCACTGCATACCGGGAACACCCACAAGACCTGCTGTTTTGGAGATTATCTGACCCAGTCATCTAGCCATCACAATTTGGCCCTTGTTGAAGTCGCTCAGATCCTTATTCTTTCCCATTTTTCCTGCTTCCAACACATCAACTTTGAGAACTGAATGTTCACTTGCTGCCTAATATATCCCACCCTTGACAGGTGCCATTGTAACGAGATAATCAATGTTATTCACGTCACCTCTCAGTGGTTTCGATGTTATGACTAACGAGTGTAAATACAACTGCATATAAACGTATGATATATATATATATATATATATATATATATATATATATATATATATATATATATATATATATAATATATAACTCATTGCAGGCTTTTTTTTATTTCATCATTGCCATCACCACAGAAATGTAAACCAGAATAATTGTAAAGAGTGAAGTGCTGAAGTGCTACTTATGTTTGGCCGTTATCCACTTCTGAAATGAATACAACACGTGGGGACTTAGCAAATGCTGACTGTTACTTTGAATATCTGTTTGGTAAAAATCCCATGATGTTCCCCAAAAAAACTTATGTCATCTCCTAAGGCCCAATGTAAAGAACATTCTGGATCCCAGCCTTGCTTACACTAACAAGCTCTCCAACGGAAGCTACTTAACCAGATCTGGAGCTGTGGTACAGCTTTGAGAAACACCTCTAGTCCTGAGATGAGCAACGCTCAGTGAAGATAAAGACCAGGCCAACTGAGCAACTTTTGTATTTATGCAATCACTCCATCTAGTGTTGAGCTTGTGTAATGGAGTCCTTTAAGAACCCTTTGCAACATGCATACTCTGGGTGAAAATAATGGGCCAAGCAAATAGTGCATGAAATTGAGTTATTTAAATGTATTTTAATGAATAAAAGGTTAACATATAAATAAAGACTGAAGCAACATAATTTAATATGGAATAGCTTTTGCTTTAAAAAAACAAAAAAAAACACTTTTTTTTAAAAAAACTTACACTTTTATTATATTCACACAGCTTATTAAAAAAGCAACTTGTACTATTTTCTTTGCTGTAACTCCCACATTAACTCCTATGTAATAGAGTTTTAGCCTTCTGTTATGGTATCCATTGCTTATTTGTGATAGCATGAGGATATGTTTTTTGTTGTTGTTTTGTTTATTTATTTATTTTTACTTCGGTGCGCGTCTGAAAATGTAAATGTACAAATAACGAAGGGTAACCATACACACAGCCTTTTACACGTGGACATCAGGGTTGATCCATTCAGTTTTAGCAGCCTCCATCTGAAAGATTCATTAGGGAGCAAAATAGAGCAATAAAGTCTGGGCCATGAATTCTGCTACTGACAAAATGTGCTAGTTATAAGTAATTCTTCTTTTAATCCCAATTAATCCCATTTCAGTTCAAGTTGTAACACTACAAAATGTGAGAGAGTGCAAAGGGGGTGAATGTAAGATACTGTATGGCAAAAGCACAGTTTGGAAATAAAAACTTTTTTGGCAAATAGAACCTTGCCCCATATATTTTCGAGTATATTATATATCTGTATAAATAATGTGTGTGTGTGTGTGTGTGTGTGTGTGTGTGTGTGTGTGTGTGTGTGTGTGTGTGTGTGTGTGTGTGTGTTTCTCTGCAGGAAACTCAGAGCAAGTCGAAGGTGTGTGCTAATGTGTTCTGCGGTGCAGGGAGAGAATGTGCAGTGACAGAGAAAGGCGAACCCAGCTGCTTGTGTATTGAGGTAAGGAGTAGAGAATATTAATCCTCCATTTCATCATATCATCAGATCATATAAGGATAATTTAAGACATCTTTATGATGTACAATATGTGTCCTGATGTTCAGTCTGATATTTAGCATCAACAGAATAATGGAACTATATTAAGAAAAGTTACAAGTTCATGTATACTTACAAAAACAAAATAGGGAAAGAATGAAAAGAATTAAATGGTTGTTACAAAAAATTAGATTTTATGATCTGATTACTAATTACAGTGTGAAACAATGGCGTTTTTTTTTTTTTTTTAAATCGAGATTATGATACTTCTTTTTCTCTTCTGAAATTTGGAGTTATCAGCTGTTACCATGGGGGTTTTTAACTTAAGCTTTAAAATGAAATCTTATTAATTGGACCACTTTAGCTTTAACATTCACTTTAACAATTGAGCCATTTAAAATACATTAAACAAACTTCACAAACACTTGACTACAGTATGAAGTACATAACCATCAACATGTCTCAAAAACCACAGAGCCACAAAACCATTGTCTTTCCAACAAAGAAACAAAAACAGAAATATAAAAATAATAACTGAATATAACATAGTGTACATCTAATGAAAATCATACAGATACAGGTGAAGAGCATTAAACATGAGAATGAGGGAAATGTGATCTCAGTGGCTTTTGACTTTCACTGATGGGGCAGTAGTGGTTTGGTGGTTAAGGCTCTGGGTTACTGATCGGAAGGCTGCGGTTTCAAACCCCAGCACTGCTAGGCTGCCACTGTTTTGCCTTTGAGCAAGGCCCTCTCTGCTACAGGGGCGCTGTATCATTTCTGACCCTGCACTCTGACCCCAGCTTCCTGACATGCTGAGTTATGCGAAGAAATGAATTTCACTGTGCATATGTATATATGACCATTAAAGACTCATTATCTCTTGGGATTTTCACACATGACAGTCAGAAAGGTGTGACATTTTTTTTTTAATCCAGTGAGCAGCAGTTCTGCAGGAGGAAACACTTTGTTGATGAGAGAGGGCAGAGGAGAATGGCCAAACCTGTTCGAATGTGACAGGCAGTAACTCAAATAACCCCTCTTGTTCAAGTTCACTGATTTTATTGTCATTTCAATCATATACAGCTGGTACAGTACTTAGTGAAACGAAACAACGTTCCTCCAGGGCCATGGTGCTACATAAAAACAACACACTAACCACATGAGATGACACAGAACTAAATAAGATCTACCATTGTGAGGAGAAAAGCATGTTAAAACGAACAACATGTTGAACCTTGGGGCAGATGGGCTACAATAGCAGAAGACCACATTGAGTTCCACTCCTGTCAGCCAGTAACAGGAATCTGAGGCTACAGTAAACTGGTTAGTTAAGGATTGGAGTAAACATCACCTGTTTTTGTTTTTTGTTGTTTTTTTTCAAATTTTTAACTATCCAGAAGAACAAAAAGAAAAAAATATATAGCTTTAACATGAAAAGAAATTATTATTCATAAGAAAGCATTATTTCCACTAGAAAATAAAATATAATACACCATCTATGTGAAATAAACCAAACATTAAATAGATCATAAATCTCATGTGTGTAGCCGCATAATGCGCTGAACAGTAGGAGCTTCTCTGATCATAGACCATAGCTGTACCAAGAACTTGCACAAGGTGAATACTAATACAGCAGTTTATTGTCTTCTTCACTCTTGTACATTAATATCTAGCAATCCAACTCAGAGGAATTAATATCCATTATAATCCTTAATAGGAATCTGGAAAATTGCCAATTTGTTTTCTTGGAATGGATTAATACTGTAAATATAATGCTTTTATTGTTTTATTTTTTACATTTTTTTAATGGGTGAAATATACTTGGGCGTTCCTAAATATACCTGCGCTCAGCGCCAAACTCTCACCTTGTGTGTGAAAAAAACACTGATCATTTATTCGTACTCCATATTTGATTCAATTATTCCAGATCACTGATTTAAACCTTCAGTGTTTGATCGGTGCTTGCTAGCAATTACTGCTCTGTCTTTCTCATTTAAAGATTAAATAACAACTAAAGATATGTATTTACCCTTGATAAAACTCTTGATAGTATGTTATTGATGCAGTAGTTTTTTCTCAGTTCCCATAATAAGGAATGTTTTGGTGGGGTTTTCTAAATACAGTACAGTACTAGGCTGTCAGCTGTGTTTCACTGATTATCTCTTTACCAAAGAGAGATAGATAGGGTAATCATAGAGTAATAGAATTAAAATAATTCATGGTAGAAAATTGTGTACAAATAATATAGATAAAGTTTGAATGTTACTGTAGATGCAATGCATAATTTTTGAGGACGCTTTTAAGAACCTAATAAAAAGTTTTTAAAAAACCCAACTCTGAACGTTTCGCTCTCTGTGTCTCTTTGTCTCTCAGCAATGTAAACCTCATAAGCGCTCTGTGTGTGGCAGTAACGGGAAAACCTACAGAAACCACTGCGAGCTTCACAGAGACGCCTGCCTTACTGGACTCAAGATCCAGGTGGCACATGATGGCCACTGCAAAGGTGAGCAAGGGAAAGTAGCAGAGAGGAGCCTATGGCGCACTGAATCTCATTTTCTACACTGGAATGGAGAAAATACAGGGAATGTCATCTCATTTTCTTACATGTAGGAGCACCTAGAGGGCACTTCATCTCATTCTCTTATATACTGGGGAGCTTATAGGGCACTGCATCTCATTTTCTCCACTGGAAGTGCACTGTAGAGGGCATTTCATCATGTTTCCTTGCCTATAGGTGACTCTGTAGGGCACTGCATGTCATTTTAGAGGCCACTTCATCATGACTTCTCACATGTAGCAACACCCTAGAGGGCATGTTTTGGTTTGGGTTTTTTTCCCATTTGTTTTTCTCCATTTTCAGCAATTGGGGCACTTTATCACATTTTTCAACTGTGGTCAAGGGCACCCAATAAAGCATTTCATCATGTTTTATGTGCCATATGGGCACCCTAGAGGGCACTTTATCATATTTAATCTACAACATGGGCACTCTAGAGGGCACTTAATTATGTTTTGTTTTCCATAGGGGCACCCTAGTGGGAACTTTCTCAGTGTTTTGTTTTTGCTCAGTATGTATTGCTTTTGGCGCATGGTGGCTTAGTGGTTAGTGAATGGGTGTGTGAATGCGTGTGAGTGTGCCCTGCGATGGATTGGCACCCTGTCCAGGGTGTACCCCGCCTTGTGCCCGATGCTTCCTGGGATAGGCTCCAGGTTCTCCCGTGACCCTGAAGAACAATAAGCGGTATAGAAGATGGATGGATGGATGTATTGCTTTCTTTTGGTTTTATACAGGGTGCTAGAACCTTGTGGTGCTCAATATATGGCATCCACAGAAAGAAAATAAAAACTAAGCCTGTTCTGAACATCATTCAGTGCATAAAACACCTGACAAAGGCATGGGTTTAGACATGGATTAAACTAGCTGTGACAAGTCTTTCAGAATATGGAGCCTAAGGTGCAGTTCTGAAGCTAATTTTGAAAATATCTTTTTAATGAATAAGCTTTCCCATGGTGCCATGGTCTTTCTGTTGTAGGTGGCAAAAGATTGCTTTTAAATATAATTGACTGATTAAATCCCCAGAACGATTTAAAGCTGTTGGGGACCCTCAGGGGTCCATAACATTTTAATGTATTTACATTGGTGGAAATCACCACTATCCCACCATTATCAAGCTTATAATTATAAGCCAGTTTGACTGATCACTTAAATGAAATGTATTTAATCCAAACCTCAATAATGTATACACAAGCACCCTGTAAATAATGCCAACTTAAACCTAATTGAGCAGTTTTAATACAAGTGTATTACGAATGAAACATGCAGAATGAAAAAGGCTCCAAAGAATATAAAAAATATTATTGTATACATTTAAATAATGAGCCTAATATTTATATTGTTATTAATTATATTTGTAGACTAACTCTGTGCGCCATCAAATATCCATGGAATGTTTTTGTTACTGGCTGTAAAAAGTTTGAAAACCCCTGTTTTAAAGGCATGCATTATTGTACATGGAGTTGTTCTCACTAAACAAGGTGTATAGTCTGATCTTTATAACAGATTTATCTCAGTTTCCTGATAAGCCTGCACTTACTTACGTGTGGAACAGTAACTAAACTCTAGCAGTTAGCTGGCTCTAGACTGGGTGTTTGCTCATATTTTTATCCTCAAATACAAATGTATATGTGTGTCCAATCTTTTGAATATAAAATGGTGCCAAAAGAGAATCTCAACTGACCTTGATATTGTATTAAACAATCTAATTGTATTGTTACTTGAAAAGTTGCAGTGGTAATGTCTATTTGATGTCATGGACATTTGCTTGATATCTACTTTAATGTTTATCATTGATTATTAGAGATTATTGCAATTTTTAAAATTATTTTATGACAGAAGTACCATTGTTTCAATGTAAATAGCAAGCTCAGGTGAGGAATGCCGGAATCTGGACTGATCAAGGAATTATCAGTAAGATGTGATGAGCAGATATAAATCAGCTGGAACCAGCGTGAACCGCTGAACTGATTAGCATGAAGTCATTACCTGAGGGTTGAACAGTAACCAGGCAGCTCTGTCAGATGCCAAACAGATAACACATTATCAGATCAGTCTGTACTTTTCTCAGATGGTGTTCCCTATGTCAAACGTTCTATTATAAAGTCTAGTATTTTATAATTGGAGGTTTTTTCAACAGTACAGGGCAATACAGTATCATACCGGCTGTCTGATGTGTTATTTTAAATGTAATTTGTTAATAAGAGACATAGAATGAGTTAAACATCATTGTTAGTGCTTTACTGTTATTGTCTTAACACACTGGTGATATGGAGACTGTGCTACCAGAAAAGTCTAGAGGTGCTACTGGAAAAGTCTATGGGTGCTACCGGAAAAGCCTAGTGGTGCTACCGGAAAAGCCTAGAGGTGCTACCAGAAAGGTCTAGAGGTGCTACCAGAAAAGTCTAGGGCAGAAAAGTCTAAAGGTGCTACCAGAAAAGTCTAGGGGTGCTACCGGAAATGTCTAGGGGTTCTACAAGAAATGTCTACGGGTGCTACCGGAAATGTCTAGGGGTGCTAGCGGAAATGTCTAGGGGTGCTACCGGAAATATCTAGGGGTGCTCCTGGAAATGTCTAGGGGTGCTACCGGAAATGTCTTGGAGTTCTCCCGGAAAAGTCTAGGGATGATACTGGAAAAACCTGGAGGTGCTCGCGGAAATGTCTAGGGGTGCTACCAGAAAAGTCTAAAGGTGCTCCTGAAAAAGTCTAGGGGTGCTAAAAGAAATCTCTTTTTTTTTTTAAAAAATAATAAAAATAGATCATACAAATTATTCCAGTAGCCACTAAGTGAACCTGTTTCATACAGCATTTAGTTCTTACAGCATTTCAAATAAACTACAGAAATTGCATATCATTGAAATGAATCATAGTAGTGCAATTTCTATATATACATCATTGTTTTGTTGATTGTAGCCACATAATTGTATTTAGCAAATATCAGTGTCCATATGTATGCGAGTCACTGCTGTTTATCATGGACATTTAAGTGATTTAGTTTAAATGCGTTCTGTAATGTAAGCATGTTTTTTTCCTTTGTGCAGAAATTAAGCCTGGAATTTCTCTTTTTTTTCTGTTGCAGAGAGGAAAACAGAGAAAGCTGCTGCCAGTCCAGGTGAGTGTAGAGTCTGATAGCTCTCCTCTTCCACAAATTAACCGATCAGTTCCCTTGTTGCTGATCAGCAGAATAAGCTCATTGCTACATCCAGATGAGGATGGGTTCCCTTTTGAATCTGGTTCATCTCAAGGTTTTTTCCTCGTGTCGTCTCAGGGAGTTTATCTTCGCCAGTGTCGCCTCTGGCTTGCTCATTAGGGATAAATAAAAAATTGATGTCCACATTTCTGTGAAGCTGCTTTGTGACAGCGTCCATTACTAAAATCACAATACAAATAAAAGTTTAATTGACCTGAATTAATATTTAACCACTAAATGACTTAAAGAAATGTAGACAAAATGGAAGCTGGTACAAGAACAGATATGAACAGTGTTTAATCAACTACACATTGCTAAGGGTAACAATAGATACACCTGACGATAACACACTATGCTCTCGGGAAAATATATTTTGCCAAGCTCTAATGTAAGCAAGTAAAAAAAAACTAGATTAGTGTCTTTATTTGCATGTACTGTGAAATGAAATGAGTGTGTGTCTCTGCAGTGGTCTGCTATGTGGGTGACCGTAACGAACTGCGCAGGCGTGTGATTGAGTGGCTGCAGACTGAAGTCGTACCAGACGGCTGGTTCACCAAAGGCTCCAACTTCACTGACCTCCTGCTCAAGTACTTCAAGGTGAGTTTAAGGATGTGCAAATTTCCTCATTTTATACCTGGCTTTCAAACGGACTGATTTCCTATGAGTAGAATTATTTGGATTTGTTCTTCCTTGCTCAGATACATCATGGTCTGTCAAATATAAAAATAGATGTTAACTTTATGATGCTGGACCTATGAGACACCCTGTATTTTAGTGAAGGAAAAATGCAAAAAAAAAAAAACAAACAAAAAAAACAGTTGTTCAAATACGCTAAAATAAGTGACATTTAGCCACTATTGCTCTCCTTGAGCATTCATAGGCCTGTCCTTTCATAGGCCTGTCTGTACGATCACATATTGTAAACTCAGCTGATTAAGCTTCTATCTGTTTCACTACAGCACGTGGCTATCCAACAACTTGATAACAATGTGACATTCACAGCATTACCCAACATGATATTTATGGGAAGATTTAAAACATTTCCAAGTTGTTTTAGTCAAATATGTTTATGATTTCTCAAAGATGAGCTGTCAAAATATGCTGAAATATGCTGAGAAACTTAATTCTGGCAGAATATCAAGAGCTGGAGGTTTAATTCAAATTCATTTTGTCACTCCTTGGGATTAAAATGGTTTTCGATTTGGAACTCATCTGGGCTTAGGTGTTATTCTTCTATGGTTGTTTGATGTATTCGCTGGTTTACATTTCTATTTCCAAACGTCAATGTGCTTAGAGAGTTCATATAGTAAAGAAAAATAATGACAGAAGTCCTTCTCCAATCACTAATGAATTATTCATCAAATATGAAAAATAAATTTAACAACATTAAATTAGTAAATACACTTCTATTAAATCCTACTGGTTAAGGAAAGTTTGGTTATTGAGTTGCATAGACGAGTTTTATAGCAAGCAAGCAAGCCAAATTCTTCTTGTGTATAGATAGAGCACTGAGGTGGGAAGATAAAAAGGAAATTCAGGACTTAAAATCACATAAAAAAAATTTTTTTAAAAGTATGACATGGTTGTGTGGAAACCCACTCTACTGTTGAGAGAGAAAGATTAGATAAAGCAGCATATCATGATGCAGGGTTTTACATAACCCAGTATTTTTGAGGTTAGCAGTTCATGTTCCAGTAGATAATGACTTATCAGGCTTAGGTGCTATAATCAAACCTCATTACGCTGTAACATGATTAATGATCAATGATTAATGACCTGGGTGACCCTATTTATGTCTTAAGTGTGTGAAAGTGCCTAGCTAATAATCAAAATCTCACAATGCCATGGTTACTCCTAAAGAGACTGTGTTCCTGTTTGAGTCTGGTTCCTGTCGAGGTTTCTTCCTCATGTCATGTCGTCTCAGGGAGTTTTTCCTCACTTCTGTCACCTCTGGCTTGCTCATTAGGGATTTTAGTCTACATCCGTATTTCTGTGAAGCTGAATAACAAACATGAGTTGAACTGAGTATGCATCACTACATGGGATGGCTTAGCCTTTAGCGCTTAGATTGTCATGTTAATCAAGTAAAGAATAAAATGCGACAGCATGCTGTTATAGGAAAATAATCAAATACAGGCTAGTGTGATGCAGCCTAGTGCAAAACACGGTTACTGTTACTACTGTAAAGTTGATGTTTTTTCCTGTAACAGAACATCCAGAAATGTTTTATTGCTCTTATAGGACATCAATTAGTCATCGATTCAAATCTTTTAATTTATTAAAGAATATAGTTACATTGAATGTTGTTAATAAATTTGCTTCCATTAAAGTTTAGATTTCTCTCAGATTTTCAGTATGACATCGAACTAATTCACCACAAAGACATTTCTTACACAGCTTTAACAAGGGTGCCAATAATTCTGGAGCTGACTGTAGTCAACTGATCAGCATGACTTAGTGGTGTATGTTAATTTAGATAATTCTCTCAGCGTCACACTCACACCAGCTGAGGAAGGGGCCTGGCTGATCTCTATCAGTAGCAGACTGATGGGAATCCAATTATGCCATTAATAATGAATGAATCTGAATACCTGACTTGTTCATGATTAGGTAATTATAAAGTAAAAGCTTACAGATGTCTTAAACTATCATTAATATAAGATGTTATCTTAATGGAAACATAGAACTTAACGAAAGAATTATATGCAAACAAAAGTTGTTGTTTTTTTTAAAGAAAAAGTATTTTCCCCATCCTGATTTCTTCTGTTTTTGTGTATATCTCATACTAAATTGTTTCAGAAATTAAAACAAAATCAAATGTAAAACAAAAACAGTTTTTAAATGACAATGTTATTTATTGAAGCAAAAAAAGTTACCTAATACCAACTGGGTCTGTGTGAAAATGCATTTGCCCCATAGGTACTAATTCCCCAAATCTATGAAGCTGCATTCATAATGGGGTTCAGCTGGACTAGACACAGCCAGGCCTGATTACTGCAAACCCTGTTCAATCAAATCAGCACTTAAATTTTCAACAGAATGAAGTTGGTCAAAAGTTCTTACCCAGTAACACACTATGCCAAAGTTGAAAAAAATTCCAGAATTGATGAGGAAGAAGGTGATTGAAATACATCAGTCTGGGAAGGGTTACAAAGCTATTTCAAAGGCTCTGGGACTTCAAAGAACTACAGCGAGAGCCATTATCTCTAAATGGAAAAACCCGGCACAGTAGTGAACCTTCCAGAAGTGTCCGATCTTCCAAAATTCCTCCAAGATCACAACAATGACTCGTCCAGCAAGGCACAAAAGAGCCAAAGACAACATCAAATGACCTACAGGCCTCTCTTGCATCAATAAAGGTTACTGTTCATGACTCCACTATCAGAGAGACACTGGGCAAAAATGGCATCCATGGAAGAGTAGCAAGGTGAAAACCACTGCTAACCCAGAAGAACATTAAGGATTGATGATCATTTGAAGACCTTGATGATCCTCAAACCTTTTGGGAGATTGTTCTTTGGATTTATGAGTCGAAAGTGGAACTGTTTGGAAGACAGGGTCCCGATATAAATGGTGTAAACAAAACACAGAATTCCACAAAAAGAACATCATACCTACGGTCAAGCATGGTGGTATGGACACATGAATTCTGCTATTCTCTACCAGAAAATCCAAAAGGAGAATGTCCTGTCTTTAGTCCATAAGTTGAAACTCAAGTTCAAATGGATTATGCAGCAAGACATTGATCCAAAGCATAGGAGTAAGTCCACCTCTGAATGACTCAAAAAAAGCTAAATTAATGTTTCGAAGTGGTCTAGTCATAGTCCTGACTTGAACCAATTGAGATACTGTGGCAGGACCTTAAATGGGCAGTTCATGCTTGAAAACCCTCCAGTGTGACTGAAATAAAGCAGTTCTGTAAAGAAGAGTGGGCCAAAATTCCACCACAGTGCTGTGAAACACTGATATCCAGTTATCGGAAGCGTTTGGTTGCAGTTATTGCTGCTAAAGATTTTAAGTAAGGGGGCAAGTAGTTTTTCACATGGGTGATAGGTGTTGGATAACTTAATTTGCTTCGATAAAAAAAAATATAAATACTGTATTGTGTTTACTCAGGTTGCCTTTGTTTTATGTTGTATATTGTTTGAAGATCTAAAACTATTTAGTATTAGACATACACAACAACAGAAGAAATCAAAGCAAATACTTTTTCACAGCCCTGTACATATAGGTGTAACGATACACTCCGGTTATGACTCAAGTGAGTTCGATTCTCAGAATATTTTAAGCAAATTTTGAATGAAGAAAAATGATGACTTGAAAGACTCCTTTGTTTTTTTTATTTCTGAATCATAACCAGTGCAGTAACAATGTGCATTTTTGTCTGTATAAAACTGAATACATCTGAAATTGCTATGAACAGATGTTTAATATTGTAAACAAAATGTGCTACAGGTTCACCATATCTTAAAAAATAAATAAATAAATTGATAAATTCTCTCAAAAATCTGATTAAATAAAACAAAGGCTTTGACCTGGTAAAAATGATCGACTGATACATAATGAGCTCCGTCGCAGTGTCCGAGGCTTCGTTTTAACAAGTAATAGAGCTCCAAAGTCGGCTAAAATGCCTGACTTCCACGTTTATATAACTGTTATAACATAGTTGTGTAATCATATGACCTATAATGAATGTCGGTCATTGTGAGCCGGAGCTATGAGTCAGAGTGGGACCTCAGGTGTTCAAATAGTGCAAGGGCATTAGATGCATGATCAATGGAATGCCGATATACACGATGTGAATAGCACATTTCCACAGTGCAATGCAATCATCACATTTTTGCTTCATAATGCATCATATGCCATGATGTATCGTTACACCACTAGTAATACAATATATGTGGTGTGAGAGAGAAACTCCAGATGTTGTATTATTAGTCTGACAAGATTAACTAATTTGAATCAAATATATCCATCAAGGCTCCAGCAGTGCCTTATTGGAATTGAATGTCACTATGTTTTGTACCTGGATTAAATGCAGTTTAGTGTAAAAGTGTACGGTCAGTTGTTATCCAGGATCTGAATTTGCCTTTTGCATTTCGTGCCCAAGCAGAATATGACACTGACACTGTATGCTGTGTAGGGCCAAGTGTGTGTTCAGCAAGCATGATGAAACACTGATACGCTTTGTCTGAGCGTATGTGGCACATTCTGAGGTGTGGTAACATAACACTCTGGTTATGTTGCAGAACTATGATAACGGCGACTCGCAGCTGGACTCGGCCGAACTTCTGCGCTTCATCCAGCACAACGAGTCAGCGGTGGAGCTCCACTCGTACGCGGAGGACGAGAACAACCGGCTGCTCAGGTAAAAACACGCCCAATGTATACAAACATTTAAACAGTACAATACAAGCAATTAAGGTCTGTTGTACTTAATTTATGTTCATGGCTTATTTAAAGCCTGTAAGCAAGAAATTGTACTGTATGTATCTACATATTTAACACGTTGCATTAGCTGAGCATTATCTTTTAAGGGGACAGTGGTGGTTTGGTGGTTAAGGCTCTGGGTTACTGATCGGAAGGTCGGGGGTTCAAGCCCCTGCACTGCCAAGCTGCCACTGTTGGACCCTTGAGCAAGGCCCTTAACCCTCTCTGCTCCAGGGGCGCTGTATCATGGCTGACCCCAGCTTCCTAACATGCTGGGGTATGTGAAGAAAATAATTTCACTGTGCTGTAATGTATATGTGATCAATAAATACTCATATTCATTATCATTTTAGGCCGACTGTGCTCTCGCCTGGAGTCATGAGCAGTCTGGAGTTTTACTGGTGTGATAATTGTAGTGTTTACATGCTGTTTAGCACATACGGTGTTAAGAGTAGTGTATAATTATTGGTTTAGGGTCTGACACCTTAAGAGAAGGACTTCTGTTACTGTTACTAAGGTGAAAGTTAGGAGATAACAGTTACGGCATGTTTGTCCCATCAGTGAACTTTGACTGTTGAAGTTTATTACTAAAGGAAAACATGTTTTTGATTTACAGTAAATGGACAACAGTGCTCACCGGAGGGGGAACGTGCAAAGGAGCACAATAAATGCCTCACAGTTTACAATATTATTATTATTTTTAAAAACACTGCATGTTTAAAGATACACAGACTCAATTTGAAAAAGTGCCTTAAATATGTGACCACTTTACATCAAATATAATTATATTATTAACAGACCGAATTAAATTTTAGTCTTCCATGGCATTATTAAAATATGCATACACCCAAAGCTGATAACAGAGTTCGTGTTGAAGTTACAGTTGAGGTCATGTGGGTACACACTGCCTCTTTTTTGCCTGTGTGAAGAGAAACAGAAGGGGAAAATCCTCGCCAACAATCACTATACACCGCAGCCAGACATTCCACTCCTGCACTGTCGCTTCCTGTGTGTGAGTGTGTGTGTGTATGTGTGTGTGTTCAGCTGGATACAGCACTTTTCATCCTGCACTGTGGAAAAATGAAGTTTCCTAACCAGAAAAAATGACTAGGCCGTCCTGTAGTAACAAGATGAAATAAAAGCTTGAGTGCTTGTAAATTTGAAACTAAGACACCCAATACACACACGCACACACACACACACACACACACACACACACACACACACACACACACACACGTTTATACCCACTACACATCTTTACACCCATTACATACATGTCTGTTTCCATAAACATGTTATTATATCACTAATAACTGAGATTTTTATTATTTGTTTATTTTATTATTATATTAATTGTATTGTTATACATTTGTTTGTTTGTTTATAACCTTGATGTAACCAGGATAAAAACTCATTGGCTAAAATCTCTTACAAGAGTGGCCTGGTAAAGAAGGCAGCAAAAACACAACATAATTAAGTCTTTAATTGATACAACAACAGTTAACACATTAAGGACCATGCCCCCCCGCCCCCTTCAGGGGAAAATACGTGAAAATTAATAAATAAAATGAACAAATAGATAAAAATATGTAGTAATATACAATCAGTATGAATATACTCAAAGTTATTTACTGTTTGATTTGTGTGTGTGTGTGTGTGTTTGTGTGTGTTTGGTAGGAGTCTGTGTGTGGACGCATTGATTGAGCTCTCAGACCAGAATGCTGACTGGAAGCTGAGCTTTGATGAGTTCCTCAACTGCCTACGTCCAGGATTCAACCCTCCAGAGAAGAGTGAGACTGCGCACACACACACACACATGCTCATACACACGCACACACATGCACATACACACACACATGCTCATACACATACACACACACACATGCTCACACACACACACACACACACACACACATGCTCATACACACACACATGCTCATACACACACACATGCTCATACACATGCAAACACACATACATACAAACACACACACACATGCATGCCCACACACATACATACAAACACACACACACAAGCATGCCCACACCCACACACACAAAACAAAACAAACCCTGATACACACACACAAAAACAAAACAAAGCCTGACACACACACAGAAACATGCAGACCTCACACACTTCACACAAGCATGCACACACACACACACACACACACACACACACACACAAACAAAACAAAGCCTGACACACACACAGAAACATACAGACCTCACACACTTCACACAAGCATACACACACACAAAACAAAACAAACCCTGACACACACACACACACACACACACACACACATGGTTTAGAAAGATTTCTCAGCAGCCCTGCTGTAGCTGCTGCTGTCTCACTAGCTGCACTGCTAGAAGTAGGTGAGAGTTCAGGAGGAGGAACAGTGTGAGCACTGTGTCAGACCACAACTCTTTATATACACCCAGTCCTACATTTGGTTACTAAAGTAAACCAACAACAAGAAAAGATACTAATTCAGCGAATGAGAGCGACGGATAACATGGAAGGAAACTAGGCGTGATGTCATGCGCAATCCAAACTTCACTGTGTAAAATGAATAGCAGATTCCATGGAAGGCTGTTTTCTGGGATAGTTGCTGACACTGGACTTATGTTACTGTATATAGCAGTTCTCTATACATACTGTACATCTAATAGTTACATGCAGTCAGAGGATCACAGCAGTCATTTAACATATGCACATTATATAATGTTTATATGCCGTTATATACTCTTTTTACAGCTGTACATGCAGATAGAAGAGATTACACATCAAGCTGATTGTGTGATTGTGGAGGCCTGCAGCATTTCTTATGTTAGCAATGTTGTGAATTTAAGTAGGTTCCAAGTTTTGGAGGATGGGTGATTAGTGTGCTTTTTTAGGATGTTGTGATTAGTGCATTGTGTGTTACAGAGAATGTTTTGGAGGATGGGTGATTAGTGTGTTGTGTGTTACACAGAATGTTTTGGAGGATGGGTGATTAGTGTATTGAGTATTACAGAGAATGTTTTGGAGGATGAGTGATTAGTGTGTTGTGTGTTACACAGAATGTTTTGGAGGATGGGTGATTAGTGTGTTGTGTGTTTCAGAGTGCGCTTTGGAGGATGAGACCTATGAAGACGGAGCAGAGACTCAGGTGGACTGTAATCTCTGTGTCTGCGCATGCGGCAACTGGGTCTGCACTGCCATGACCTGTGATGGTAAGGCACATTACACACAGTTAGAATCAGTCACATTACATCAGTTAGAAATGTAAAGTCATTCTGAAAACCAAAAAACCTGCTAGAACTGACCCTGGAAATGGATTCAATAAAACGTGATTATAATTCTATCCTCAGAGAAAACCCCAGCTCTCGAACTGGCTACTGGTGATGAGCCGATGACAGAGGAGGAGTGGAGTCTGCGTGTGGCTGAACTCAACAAACATCAGGTACCCTCTTTGGATCCGATTATAGCTCATCAGTGACATTGATTAGTCATTATATATATAATTTTTACATTTTATTTGTATTTTTTTAGTTAGGAAACCCTAAGCTAGTCAGTAATTTGTGTCTGTTGCCTAGCAACCACTGACTGGCCACTACATGAACTGAACACTTCAGCAGTGGTTAATCCTAATGGGCTCCAAATATTTAAATGATGTCCACTATAAATGAGGTAAAAGACATTACTGGAAGCCACATGCAGTGCATTGTATGTAGATTATATACCGTATGTTGTAAAAACAGGAAAGCAGATCTGCTTATCTGTGTGTCTAAAGCTGATCAGCTACTGTAGCTAAAGACTCATAGCTAATAAGTAGCAAATAAGGGACTTTTTTCCCTGCAATTTTATGAAGCTGGCGATAATAAAAACAGATTCATGCTGACTTGAAGAGTCAGATATGTCCTCAATGCAGTTACAATCCAATCTACTATATAGAGCTATAAAATTATATAGAGCTATAAACCCTGTTGAGCAGATGGTTTAAATAGCAGATGTCTGTCATTTCCTGCTTTTTAATAATTGGTTCCCACCACACAGTATAAAAATATTGTTTACAGCCCAGAGAATACCAGCTAGAGATTAGTATGTCCACAAATAATAAGACCAAGAATTTATTTATTTATCTATTTATTTGTTTGTTTGTTTGTTTGTTTGTTTGAACTCTACAGGAGACTATGGAGCAGATGAAGTCCAGCACAAAGGAGGTTTAAAGAAGGAGCGAGGAGGAAGGGGTCACACTCGGGACTCCTGAGATGACACACTATTGCTGGGAGAACCGCATCATGTATTGTTTTCTATCTTTGACCTATATTTATCTCTCATTGCTTTTACTGTGTAACATCATTATAATCGTTTTAGGTTGACGTGTACTTTATGTCTGTGGATGTGTGTGTGTGTGTGTGTGTGTGTGTGTGTGTGTGTGTGTGTGTGTGTCACTAAGTGCTGTACATTGTTTTTTATAGCATCATGCTAAGCTTTGTCCAAGGCGCCCCAGCACTATTTTTGTAGTTTGACTTTTTTTCTCTATATATCGTTACATTTTTTGTCACATATTTTAGTCATTTTAGATTTAGATTTTGTTGCGTATGATTGAGACAATGGCAGTAGATGGAGGAGAAGAGTGAAGGAGGGAGATCGGCTGGACTGACTCAGCTGTTAAACCATGTCAGTAAAAAAAAAAAATCAAGACTGCGATGTACGCTGTTATCGTTATGAGCGTATCAATCCACGTGATAATGTAAAGCGAGAAAGCAGATTATGTCACAAGTGCAATGTCAGCTATGGTCTCCTTTCACACACTCTCTGTTTCCATGCAGACAAGGCGGTCATAGTCTTGAGACCTTTCAAAAAGGTGCTAATATGGATTTCTATCTTTCTATTTTTTTTTTTCATTTTTTTTTTTCTGCATCAGCATGCTCCTAGAGTACGTCTAGATCGCTAGGTAGAATTAGAAAACCTGTAGATTTGTCAACGTATAGACTTGTATAGGCGCTCCATGCCTCCGGGAAGCTGTGATTCTTCAGCTGTTTCTGTGAAGAACCAGTGATTTAATCTCCAAAATGGCGGGAAGACATTCACAGCATGGATGCTCCACTTTGCTCCTGCTTCTATTTAGCGGAGTTGCTTTATGTAGAAGTAGTTTGTGTTAAAGCTTTGTTGCTGCGCTCATTTCTGTCTGAAGGACAAAAGTGTGAAGAATCACAAAGAGAATGAGAATGAGTGTTAATGTGCTGATTGATGCAGAATGAAAGAATGAATTGTTTGGAGCAGAAGCAGTGTAGCCCAAAATTAAAAAAAAAAAAACCAAAGCCAGATGTTTAGTGTTTAAATGTTGTACAGATCCTCCAGGTAAACCATTACTCTGGACCCAGCAACAGCATCATACCTTTTATTTCATACGACTGTCAGATTGAAGATTAGACGATTAGATTCAGTGTCACCTCTTTAGCTTTAATGCTTTCTTACTGCATATGTGTGTGTGTGGCTGCAGAGGTGTGTTTGTATTTTCATGTGTGTCTGAGTGATGGAGAGTGTATGCGCTCGCTTTCTGTTTTCTCTTTATTCCACTAATATCAAGTTTTTATGATACTGAGTGCCTTAAATATACATCCGCAGATAGAATGGCCTTCTCTCTTGTGTGATCACAGGTTGTAGGATTCCATGCAAAACTTTGCAGTGTTATGGTAGTCAAGCAGAAGTTGTCCTGAGTGACAGACTGAGACAGAATTCAACCATTTCAGTGTGAAGACTTGTTAACTTTGAATTGTATTTGAATTTACTTGTATTATGACTCTGTACTGTACATCAATAAATGAAATACACACCACAGATAATTGTTTTTTTTTTTATTATTTGTGATGCTCGTGCTGCTTAATGCTTATTTATTTGCTTTAGCATTCTGCTCTTTCCATAAAGGGTAGATTTTGAAATTATGATTAAATGATAGATTTCATTGTAGCAATATTCATCATGTAAAATGGCAAGTCCGAGCACACGTTTGCACCTGTGTTCATTCTAATGCAAAAACTGACCGACATATATGAATTTAATTTACATTTGAATCCAAAATGATAACAGTGCACAACAGCATAGTAAAACCTGATGAGCCATCAGGCTCAGATCCATCTCACTGTCCTCTATTTTAATAGCAACCTGTATGCATTTATTAGACTATTTACAGACAAACATTCACACCATATTTGTAACTATTTATCTGGATTTAACATTGAAAAAAGAGCAGCGTGTAACACATCAAGCTCTTGCAGCAGCATGCCTGAGGTAAGCTTCATGACATATTGCATAATGAAAGCACGTGCTGACACATAATCAGCAAAAACACGACACTCTAACAAACTTTTACATATGAGAGGACCGATTTTAAAAAAAAAAAAAAAAAATGTTTTCCTGCTCATGTTTAAACTTATTGCTACTGACAACTGAATCTTAGTGTGTAAAAAATGCAGTAAAAAAGTTGCTCCTTGTGCTAAGAGAAAGAGTTAATGTATTGTGGGCGTGGTGACGGAGTGACGTCCAAACCCTGGAACCTGAATTACACAATGTTTCCCGTTGAGTTGAGAGATGTGTTATGCAGTTATACAGGTTTCGGTGGTTACATCAGGTTATACAGTTTAATTCCAGTGCATGCAGTGTGGAAATACACAGTATTATGAGCTTTTAAGTGGGTGGAAGAACTGGGGAAAACTGGTCATGTTTTAAAAGGCAGCTAGCTTTTATTATTTATACATAAAACAATGGATGGCGTGGAAGGAGCTGAAGGTGGAGAAAACGTGTTGGATTTGTCCCATTTGAACTTAAACAGTGTGAATTTTGAGACTCTGAGTGAAAAACGGAGGACGGAAACAACCGAGCTTCACCTCAGCTATAACAGACTGGCGGCACTTCCGGTCTCCATCAGCCGCTTCACGAGCCTCGAATTTCTGGACGTGAGTAATAATGGACTGTCGATCCTGAGCGACGCCGTTACCGGTCTGACCCGACTCAAGACTTTCATCGCCAAAAACAACCGCCTGGATGAGTTCTCTCTGCCCAAAGACCTCAGCTCGTTACAGAGGCTCGAGGTGGTCAATCTCAGCGGGAACCGCTTCGAGGAGATCCCCAAACAACTGCTGCAGTTACAGCGACTACACTCACTGTCCTTGGGGGGAAACCGCCTCAAACATATCCCTCCTGAGATAGACATCCTCACCAGGTCTGTATCTTATACATAAAATATACATTACATTCATATATCACACCCAAACACATCCCTCCTGAGATAGACATCCTCACCAGGTCTGTATCTTATACATAAAATATACATTACATTCATATATCACACCCAAACACATCCCTCCTGAGATAAACTGGTAAGCGCGCACACACACACACACACACACACACACACACACACACACAGGGCCATCTACATGATGTAAAAGAAACCATGATTCATCAGACCAGGCCACCTCTTTCCATTGCTCCATGGTCCAGTTCTGATGTTCACGTGCCCATTGTTGGTGCTTTTGGTGGTGGACAGGAGTCGGCACGGGCGCTCTGACCGCTTTGTGCCTACGCATCAATCTGTGATGCGCTGTGAGTCCTGACATCTTTCTTTCATAGCCAGCATGAACTTTTTCAGGAATTTGTGCTACACTAGCTCTTCTCTGGGATTGGAACAAACAGGCTAGCCTTTGCTCCCCACTCGCATCAGTGAGCATTGGACCCTGTCACTGGTTCACTAGTTGTCCTTCATTGGACAACTTTTGTTAGGTACTAACCTCTGTATACTGGGAAGTGTATACTGTAGACCTGCCGTTTACACAATTTGGCCCTTGTCAAAGTTGCTCAGATCCTTACACTTATAATTTTTCCTGATTCCAACACGTCAAGTTCAAGAACTGACTGTTCACTTGCTCCTTAATCTATCCCAACCCTTGACAGGTGCTAATGTAATGAGATAATCGATGTTATTCATGTGACCTGTCAGTGGTTTAAATGTTATGGCTGATTGGTGTATAATATACATTACATTCATATCTCATACTTGTACACATCCCTCCTGAGAGCCTCCCCAGGTCTGTATCTTATATATAATATACATTTCTATATCACACTCACACTCATCCCTCCTGGGTTAGACAGCCTCACCAGGTCGGTATCATATACAGTTATAGGCAAAAAAGCACGTATACTCTCCTTTCCGTCTCTGTATTTATTTATACACCTTTAGGTGTATATATAGGTACACCGTTCTAACTTCCACAATTATTAAGAGGGTAATTAGCAGCCAGGTGTTACTAATGAAATGCAAAAGATTAGTTAGTCATCAATAAGTGTGAGTACCTCTATAAAAGATGAACTTTTGTCAGTTTGGAGCACTCAGGTGTGTGTCTACATCATGCCAAGAAGAAATGACATCAGCCATGACCTCCATGATGCAATTGTTGCTGCTCATGAATCTGGGAAGGGTTATAAGGCCATCTCCAAACAATTTGAAATTCACCATTCTACAGTGAGAAGGATTGTTTACAAATGGAGAGACTTCAAGACATTTGCCAGTCTTCCCAGGAGTGAGCGTCCCAGCAAATTGAGTCCAAGGTCAGACCGTTGAATGTTCAGAGATATAAAGAAAACCCCAAGAGAGGGACCAATCATGTGACCTAAAGACTAAACAAGCATGGCTTTCATGGTAGGGTGGCTAGGAAAAAGCCCCTCCTCTCCAAAGTGAACATGGAGCATGCCTTAGGTTTGCAAAATTGCATCTGAACAAAACACCCAAGTTTTGGAACAATGTCCTTTGGACTGATGTCTGAAAGATCGTGTTGGATTTTGTATTTAGCTCCATCTCCAGAATTTCTTCCTGTTCCAAAACCGCTAATTAATGACCTGTCACCATGCACAGAGCAAAAACACCCATTTTTAAACATTTCTACTGCTGAAGTAAGAGTCAGAGCAGAGTATGAAATTAAGACCTACACTGTTACTATAAGCTATACTATATATATAATACTATTAGACACGCTGAGAGTTAATCCCACAGTTGGTGTGTCACTGTGTTTGTCCTACTTGGCATTCTGCTGCTGCCTCCTCGGTCTCCTCCACTGTCCGAGTAACAAGCCTCGGCAAGGCAAGGGTTTTCCTTATAGCCGTGGAGAATCAGGAGAACGTACGCACGTAGCTCAGTGACACATCCACCCTGACAACATTTTGTGAACCCTGTGACTTTTTTTTTTTTAGTTATTATACCACAGTGCTGTTGAATTCTCAAACGATTGGGCAGAGAGTGGTGATTCGGTTTCTATAACAGCAGCTCTGACAGTAGTGTGGCCTGCTGGACACATCACAGATTTATTTGAACTCTTCGGCTGTGTTGGATTCAGTATGTAATTTTGTGTTACTCCTTTTAACCCATTTCTTTCCTAGCCATTATCACACTTCTTTTTGGAATATATGGAATATAGACTTTGTTTACCTGAAACCATGTCTTGTTTACGAGTCAAATAAGGACATTTGATGTATTATTTGCACTTATAGTCAAAACCAGAATCAAACATGATAATCAAAGACTGTGTCAAATATGTGTCAAAATACTTGTTTTGACATCATTTCAGTGTTCTCCCCAAACTACATCTGCGCTGTTTCAAAACTGACCGATATGATTTTCTTTATAAAGAAAAGACAGAAAACAGATTAAATGACGAACAAACCACATTTACATTGCAAACATCAAATATTCTGACAGGGTAAAAGATCAAATGAGATCATTTTAATATCTCACATGTATGTGTTTTCATGCACAAGAGTGGTATTGTGTGGTAAGGACTTGCAAATATATTTACTGAATTTGTGGCACACAATGCTGGTCTACACATTCCTTGGGGCACAGAGTTGGCATCTCTTCCTGTTCTTTTCATGGGGCAGCTGCTGGGGTGGCAGAGCATGCATCCTGTACATCCCTCACCAATCTGGTAGAAGTCGGTGTGCAAGGGAGGCACTGTCGTCTTTCAATATTAGGAGTCACCGTAGCTCTCCTTAGCTTTTCTGGGAAGAGCCTTGTCCCCTAGTTCCATACTGTCCACACTGCAGAGGAGTTGTAGGTCCCAGGCTGTCCACACTGCAGAGGAGTTGTGGGTCCCAGGCTGTCCACACTGCAGAGGAGTTGTAGGTCCCAGGCTGTCCACACTGCAGAGGAGTTGTAGGTCCCAGGCTGTCCACACTGCAGAGGAGATGTAGGTCCCAGGCTGTCCACACTGCAGAGGAGATGTAGGTCCCAGGCTGTCCACACTGCAGAGGAGATGTAGGTCCCAGGCTGTCCACACTGCAGAGGAGTTGTAGGCAGCCTTCTAAGATGTTCTAGAACACCACCATGGGCCAGTGGATGGGCACTTGAGGGGGAATGAAGACCACATTAAATTTCCATTCTTCATTGTGAAGGTGCAGAATGAAATGTGAGCATGGCAGCCCCAACATATTCGTAGCTCACAGCTAGGGGGAAAAAAATAGTTGGATCATGTTGTAACACAATTTTCCTACAGCAAACAGATTCAATGTTGTGGTTGTTGTTTTGTTTGTTTGTTTTTGTAAGGTGAGCTTCCCATGGTAGAGTATAGGATCCCAAGAACATTTGTGAGTCTCTCCAGGGTTTCGTGATTTTGCAAAATCAAGTAAACTCCGCAATATTCAGAGGAACTTTAAATTTTTCTAAATTACCAGAGTTCCCACAGATTTGGGCCAAGACACATCATGTGATGTCATCACAACGCGCGTTCAGCCAAAGCCCTCTTCGATTCACCTGCGTCGAACATGAGTACAGCAAAAAGCTCTCATTTACCAACAAACCTCACTGCGAAAGACAGTGCAAAACAATTTTGTGTAATTGCATTTTCACAAATTTAAGTAATTTTCATGAAAAAAGCACAAATAAAAATAAAAAAGACACAGCAAAAAAAAAAAGACACAGCAAAATCAAGCAATTTTGGCCGCAACAACCAAAAAAAAAAAACCTGTGAGATCCCGTATGAACTGGACTCTGATAAGGGGTCAGACACAGTGTTGTGTGTGAGTGAAAGAGAGATGTAAGAAATCATTTTCCCTCCATGAGAGCAGCATGTGAACATTTGTGACTGCTCTCAATAAACCTTATCTTAATGTCTCCATGTCATACTGACACACACACACACACACACACACACACACACACACACACACACACACACACACACACACACACACACACACACACACACACACACACACACACACACACAGAGAGACAGAGACAAGCTCTGACTGGCTTCCAAATCTCCAAACTTTATAACCCATCACTGATCCAGGAGACGTTTTACTTTTATCTTCAGATGTTTCTCAACGTCTGTGACTTGTTTTATTGATTTATGAAATAGGAATCGCTGAGTGCAGGTTGCTGACCTTTTGGATAAAGTCAGTTTGATTTTGTACTGAGAGGTGACTTGTTGGTGTTGGTGAATGTTTGCAACAGTCAAAAAAAGGGGTGGATTGGTGGTTAAGGATCTGGGTTACTGAGCAGAAGGTCAGGGGTTCAAGCCCCAGCACTGCCAAGCTGCCTCTGTTGGGTCCTTGAGCAAGGCCCTTAAACCCTCTCTGCTCCAGGGGCTCTGTAATATGGCTGACCCTGCGCTCTGACCCAAACCTCCTAACATGCTGGGGTATGTGAAGTAAAGAATTTCACTGTGCTGTAATGTATACATGACCAATAAAGACTCATTATCATAATCGATGCCCCAATCGTGTTGTGGCACAACAAGCTTAGATTTGATTGGATAATGTGGAGCAGAGCAGTAATTTCCCGGTCCAGTTCATAAATCGGTCAGTCTGTTTTCAGTTTTTTAACAAAGGTGAAATGGGTACAAGAAAGAACAATAAGAACTTTTATTTTTCCAGTCCGAACAGACAGACCAATTTGCATATTTGGAAGTCGCATTAATGGTAAGTAGTTTTCAGTTTGCTCTTGCTCTTGTACTGCATCTTGTATTGATTTACCATTTGATGAAACTATCATAGTTGGTTAAGTGAAGTCCAAGTGCACTAGGTGAAGTGCAGGCTACTGGGTCAAGAACACACAATGTGAAATGGCCTTTATTTCATTACCACTTTTTATAATTATGCAATAATAGTAAAGATAATAACTAGAATAATAAGGAGACAAATATAAAAATGTCAATTAAAAAAAAAACCCTTTTCTCTGGCTCTTAAAAGAAAATAATCATACCCTTTTTTTTCCCCAATCAACATATTTATTTTATTTTTTTTTTGGCTTTTATGGCTCTGACAGCTGAAAAGTTTCCCGACCTCTGATCTAAACGCTAAACTAAATACATTTTTTGTATACATTATAAATTATTGAACAGTAGGTGTGTAATAATACTCTTTGGTCACGATTTAATTCGATTCATTTCTCAGAATGTTTTGAATGAAGAAAAAATGATGACCTGAATAAACTCCTTTTAACTGCCTAGATTTCTAAAAGAAAAAATAAATAAATCGCTATGATGAGAGATTTAATATTGTAAACAAAATGTAACCAAGTTCACCATGTCTTAAAAATAAATCAATAAAATGACAAATTCTGACTGAAAAAATGTTGATTGAATAAACAAAGTCTCTGACCTGGGGACTTTGAAAATGTTCGATTGCAACATAATGAGCTCCGTAGCAGTGCCTGAAGTGTCAATTTATCTGGAAATAGAGTTCCAAGTAAGCTAAAATGCCCAAAGTCTGTGGCCTCTGGTGTTGTTTGAAAGCTACTGACGAGCTCTTTTTAACTGTTATAAGGTGGCCGTGTAACTGTATAACGTATAATGCATGGAAATTAGCATTGAATGTTATAAGTACTGAATATGTTAGTAAAATCTTCTATTGTGTAGATTATAACATGGCCTCTTTGACTTTGTTTTCAGATGAAAGCAAAAAAAAAAAAAAAAAACCATCTGTCACTTAAAGAAAAACAAGCTTTTTCATGAATGAGAAGCTTGTAGGTGGTGTTTACTCTTTCACCCGCAGTTGTGCGCCCTCTGCTGGCTGTAAAGTGTAATGTTTGTGCATGGTTTGCATGAATCTCGATTCTCAGTTCCTTATGGTATTAGTACTTGTACTTTGACACAGGTGACATTTTGGAAGCTGATTGTTTGTATGATTGTGTCAGACTGCTGTCTCACCCCTCACGTAGGCTTTAATTTTATAGAAAATATTCAGGTTAGTGCAGAACTGCAGTGCTGAGTTTGGGTCAGAACATGCACGTGCACACACGCACGCACACACACTTGTCCCTTTGGGCCACATTACACCCTAGGTCAGTCCATTAGTGAGACCTGCCCTATTTCTTCTTGTGTGTGTGAGGGGGGAGCATTGATTGTAGAGACTCGGCTCGCCGACCTCTGCAGGAGAATGGGTCATTGATGCAGAAGTGAATGGCTGTGTTCAAGGAGAGAAACACTGCGGGCTCAAGAGAATAGAGAAAGCCGGACGGCTCACACACGCCCCCCCCCATCTCTTTCTCCCTGTTTCTTCCATTATCAGACGTTTTTTGATTCCATCTCCTGCCCCGTCTCTGATCACGTATTAAAGTGCACTGGGTATGATCTCGGAAGGAGGCACACACACACCATAGTCACTTATAATAGTTTACAGTTCTAATAGTGTCACTGATTTTTTGTGTGTGTGTGTGTGTCTCCTGCAGTTTGGAGCTGCTGTATTTAGGAGGAAACATGATCTCATCAATCCCAGTGGAGCTGGCCAACCTGCCTGTGCTCAGTTACTTGGCTCTGTGTGACAACCGCATCCAGAGCATCCCACCACAGTTCACCAGGTACACACACGCATACCTTTTTGATTTCTTTAGTACTGTGCATAGTGAAAGGCACTTGGTTAACAGGGTTGTCTGTGCTCATCATGTTTTCTTTTTTTTGTTTTTGCTCTGTCATTCATCCTCGTCGGTCTTCCTTTTGTTTCCAACCCATTCTTTGTCCACTTTCTCTCTCTCACTCCTTTCGGTATCTCTTTTTCTGTCTCAGTTTCTCTTTCTCTCTCTCTCTCCTTCTCTGTCGGTTTATTTCTGTTTCTCTCTCTTGCTCTCCCTCTGCCTTACTCTGTCTGTCTCTCACTCGCTCTCTTCATTTCTCCCCTCTCTCTCGATCTCTTTTTCTCGCTCTGTTCCACTGTCTATGCTCAATGTCTCAATCTTGTTCCCTGTCTCCCAGTGTCTTGCCCTCTGTCACTCACTCTCTCTGCCTGTTTCTTTCTGTTTCTCTCTCTCTGTCTTCTGCTGTTTCCCTCTCCCTCTGTCTCCCCCTATCTCTCGCTCACTCTCTCCTGCCTCTGTCCCTCTCTGTCAGTCTGCCTCTCTGTTCTTTCTCTCCTCCTCATTCTCTCTCTCTCTCTGTTCAGTAATAGGTTTTATAGGCATGACCTTATGGAGTTACAGAACTGTTATTAACAAACGCATTTAGTTTTGAATTGAATTGTTATAATAAATGCAATAGTAACGATAAATTATAAAGCTCAATAAGACTCTCTCTCTCTCTCTTGCTTACTCCATTCTCAAGGCTCCACTCCCTGCGTTCTCTCAGTCTCCATAATAATCTCCTGACCTATTTGCCGCGTGAAATCCTTAGCCTAGTGCAGCTTCAGGAGCTCAGTCTCCGTGGCAACCCACTGGTCGTGCGCTTCATTAAGGACATGACCTATGACCCCCCGTCGCTACTGGAGCTGGCAGGTCGCACCGTTAAAACGCGTAACCTCCGCTACTCGGAGCAGGACCTGCCCGCGGACCTCGTCAAATACCTGGACCTGGCCAGCAAGTGCCCTAACCCCAAGTGCGGAGGTGAGACACTGAAGCGTGAGATGAGGGACAGTACCCAGTGTACGACCTTCAAAATATTAGAGTAACATGCTTGTGAGACTGGAGCAAGTGAAACCAATAGATTTTCTTTTGATATACTCTTCCTGAAATGTCCTGTTCCTCTGGAAATTACAGTGAACTTTTATTACTTCTTTTTATTTATTTATTTATTTATTTATTTATATAAAGATTACTGTTTATTAGGTATAGATTTGTACAGAATAATTTTGTCCGTGTGGGTTTCCTCCGAGTTCTCTGGTTCCCTCCTAAAATCACGCAGGTAGGTGGATTGGTGATGCTAAATTGCCCCTAGGTGTGAATAAGTGTGTAAGTATTTAAAAAAAAAAAAAAAACTAAATAGAGCCTTTGATCAGTTGAAATTGAAGTTGTACTGGAATTCCTGTCTGAAGGTCAACTGCATCTGAGGAGATTTCTCTCAAGTGTACTGTATAAGACGACTGAAAGTATGCATGTGTCACTTCCCCTGCAGGTGTGTACTTTGACTCGTGCGTGCGCCACATCAAGTTTGTGGACTTTTGCGGGAAGTACCGGCTGCCGCTCATGCACTACCTGTGCTCCCCAGAATGCACCTCTCCCTGCAGCTCCAACCCTCAGAGCGACGCAGACTCGGACGACGACCAGTCCGTCCCGGCCGATCGGCTGCAGAGAGTGTTGCTGGGGTAGCACGCTCACACACACACGCTCTCCTACACTCTCACACTCTCCTACACTCTCACACTCTCTCTCTCTCTCTCTCTCTCTGACGCTCTCTCTGTCTGACTCTCTATCTCTCTCTTGCTGTCTCTCTCTCTCGCTCTGACAGCTCCAGCTTCTTCAAAAGCACTGAATTTCACAGCCCACCTGATTCAGTCTGTCAACTAAAGCCAAAAATGCTTTTTATTTTCACTCCAGTACATTGACCCTGCCATCCCTCTCCCATTGCTCCATCTTAAGATCTATTTCAGTTCTTATTAGCTCACGTGAAGTTTGGTAGCTGAGCCTAGGCATGGCGTGAATGTAAAACGAAGTTACTGCAGTCTGCTGAAATTCCGCCTTTTCATAAAATATAAGATTTTATGACATTGCTGCATTAAAAGCAAACTAGCTAAAAAAAAAACAACAACGTACAATTCAGTCTCTTCAGCTGCGGCTTTCTTCACTCAATGTCTTGTGCTGTAGGTTGCCACTGTTTCGCCGTTTTTCCCCTCACGCTCGCTATCCACGACCAAATTCTCTGGTGGTTACACATTGCCAGAGACAATTATTACGCACACAGTAACAACACTGAGCCTCATTTATCAACCTGTATACGAACAGATTTATTTATTTATTTACTCATGCTCCTGAGTGCGTGTGCATGTGTATGAAGAATAACTAATGTAACCCTCGACTTTAAGTGATGTCATTAGCACAGATTACCGCACGTGTATATCTGGAATATATATTGTCGAGGTTAAATTGCTTATGTTGTTCACGTTTATAGCGTTCAGCAGACACTCCTTATCCAGATTGACGTACAGAAGAGCTTTGGAGTCTCTATCAAAAACACGTCCTTGTGTTAATTCACTAGGTCTGGGACTAAGAGTACCACTGAAAACATTTTTATGAAAAGCAGTCATTGTATATTACTGGCGTTAGTTAAAAACTATGAAAAATAAAGCACGTGAGACAGCGCAACCGCATAAATTAAGACAAATAAAACGAATCATTCAGTTATGATAAAAGAAACAGCGGCGTAAACCATAAACAAATGCCTTATCTGATAGCATATTTAAATCTTGCTTATTATTATTACATATTATTGAATGTTTTATTATGTTTATTGGCATTGAAGTGAGTCAAAATAACTTACACTTCTTCATTTCAGAGTTGACCCTTTTATGGAGTTTATGCAAATGTGCTGTGTTGGGAGCACTATTTGCACTTCTGGAGGGAAAAATGTAGTACGGTTTGGCTTCTACAAACGTTTACACACAGTATTTTGATTAAAGATCGATAAACGAGGCCCAATGTTTATTGAGATGCTCCGGTTGTTGTCATGGTGATGTTTTTCATTTCAAGAGCAGCAGCATGTTCGCCGGCAATCGAAACACGTTTTCGGATTACACGCCAACTCCGAAGTCGAGTCTTTCGAGGGTGTGTTAAAAACCGTACTGAAACACATTTTGGGAGAGCTGTCCTACACATGCCTAATATCTCTCGGTACAGTTGTGCCTAAAAGTTTGCATACCCCTTGCAGAATCTGCTCGATCTTAATAATGTTAACAAAATAATAGGGATCATTAAAATGCAATGTTCTTTTATTTTTTTATTTTTTTTAGAACTGTCTTGAAGAAGCTATTTCACATAACGGGGTAATTTTTTTTTTTTATAAATTCAGCTATTATCTTGTCTTGTGGACTATCTGTAAACATCTGCTATGTGAAATAGCTTCTTCAGGACAGCACTAAATAAAAAAAAACAACATGGGATTTTTATGATCCCTCTTATTTTGTTAACAGTATTAAGATTTAGCAGATTCTGCAAGGGGTATGCAAACTTTTGGGCACAACTGTAGCTTAACAGGAGAGACATCCGTTTCCCTTCATTTTCCTCACCAGGTAACTCTGTAGCTTTGGGTTTCAGACTGAAACGTGATGCACTACAGAGTTTTCTTGCCTTTTCTACCTGTTGATGTTTTCTTACACCACTAGGGGCCACGTGGTGCTAAAATTGTGACTCTGGCAATAAAGAATCCTTAGAGACGCATCGATAATTATTATAATTTTTTTTTTAGATACGTTTTTTAGTACTCGCCGATAGTGATACTGATACCAGAATGACTAACCGACTTATTAATGAATCAGGGGTGTTTTATAACATGTTATTTAGCTCTGTTTGTGTTCTGCTTTCGATAGTGGCCGTGAAAAGCGCACAAGTGTGTATTCATGCACTTACACTTCTAGGCTTGTTCCAAATAATATTAGGTAGTTAGGCAGATTTTAAATGAAGTGTCGTTAGCTAGCTCGATTAGTTACCTTGGATCGAGTAGTGTTGCAGAGGAGAAGAGCAGGGACTTGTTTCACTTCGGGAAAGCTCTTCTGTACAGCTGTTAGAAATGTATGTTTGATTGTTTTCATTTCCATCAGAATCCATTCATCCTGTCAAGACCAACATACTGGCAAAGAGCTGTTATTTTCACTCTCCTCGCGGTGTTTTTTTTTTTTTTTCTCACCCAACTAGCGTTTGCTGTTTCTACTTGTATTGTAGGAAAATGCTGTAATTCCTCTGCTTGATATTTTACACAGTCTGCAGTGCTCTGCTTAGATTGCTGTCAATATTCACGAAATGCGTTCATATCGCTGTCTGTTTGTGTCATCTGTTCATTAGTGCGATAACGTACACTTAGAACCTTTTTACAAATACAAGTAAATGGGCACTAGGTATTACTTATTGTTATTATTAGAGGTATTGATGCGTCCCCAGTTTATTTAAACCAGGGTGCCTTGGTATATGTGTAGGAAATATAATGTTTGCTCTTACAGCCTTTTTTCTGCTGTGTGTGACTCTGTAGTTGTTGATTGATTGTATACGCACATATCTTTTAGATTTTTGAATCTAACAATTAGACTGTGAATTTAAAAAAATACTGTTTGAAGTAAAGTTTATAATATTGCTAATATTGATATTGATACAATATTGGTACATTGGTATATTATTGACGTTATTGATAACATGTCAAAGCGTGAGTGTGTGTGTGTGTGTGTGTGTGTGTGTTAGAGATCAGGAAATTGTACCCCTGTGGCCTTGTAGGTGCTTCTCTGAGGCCTTTAACAACGTATGGTTGCAGACATCTTTCTTTTATGTCACGTTTTGTGTCTTCGCTGTCTATTAAGATAACTGTTACATCCCTTTTACAAGCTAAACCTATTAACCCGAGGAGGGCCTAAGCAGAATATGGTAAAAAAAAAAAAAATTCTGAGGTATTACGATCTGACATTTATTCAATGTGAAACTTTTTTTTTTTCTGAACAATTTAAACTGCAATTATTTTCACCTTCAGTCAAAAATCCTGAAATATTTTCATTTAAAAGATTCAAAACATTTCAAGACATGAGGCGGGAATGGATAAATGTTCAAGAACACGTTTTTCTAAACATGTATTTAATTGTACTTATTGTCCATTTGCTTATCTAGTACTACTCAGTAGTCAGTCTCAAAGGCATTATTAGGCATTATTTTAAATGGTTATTTTAAAGTCAAGACTGACTGTAGCACATAAAAATTTGGCTCATTACACGTAACATTGAGCTCCATTTTTATTTTATTTAACACGCGATATTAACGACTAGGCAACCAAATGTGATTTTTAATCTGGAACTCACTGTGTATTGCTTTTGTATCAATTACCCCCATCACTTGTTCTGCATCTCCTTATATATATAAATCTAATATAAAGGAGATGTAGAACTAGTGATAATAGTGTAAAAGTGTAGTGATGACTAATTCTGCCTTCCTTATTTTAAATAATTTTTATATAATTTTATATATAATATAAATTTTATATATAATTTTATATAAATTTATATATATATATATATATATATATATATATAGATATATATATATATATATATATATATATATATATATATATATAAATTTAAACTGAGTAAGGCAGAATTAGTCATCACTACACTTTCCTCTAATGTGTAGAAAATGCACTTTGTCACCTAATATATTAAAGGAATAATAAAGTGTTTTATTAAAAAAAAAAATTTTGTTGTTGTTGTTGGCTTTACTTTACCATCTTGTTATGAGCAGAAATTACCCAAAATGTACTGCAATCTTTTGCGACTTTTGAAAAATAAGCTGAGAATCTGTTTCTACAGTAAACATGTACAGTACCGTACATTCTGATATACAAGCTGCAATATTGAGAAGGATAGCTTTCATATCTTGATCTGAAAGCTGTTATTAGTTCTATATGTACTGTATATGTTTATATTATTATAGTCTTTTAAAGAGATGTGGATTAGGACTCTCCTGTGTATGGATTGCAAAAACTCCTAGTAAATGTGTCTGTAATAGTGATGATAATTCAGTGATTTAGATCAAATGCCTCAGCTCACCAATAAGACTCGACACTCGGCTTCCAAACAGCTCACTGCCATTTTTTTCTATATTAGGAAAATGTTGATGTTTTGACCAGATCTTCTTTGGATGGAACTGTTTACTCCAGACCTTCTAATCAGGGGTGGTACTGAGAAATTACACTAGCGTAAAAGTATAGATCATGTTGAAAGTGAAAGTAAAGAAAGTTCTTTTTTTGTTTGTTTTTTTTAAAAAGGTTATTACTTTTAAATATATTCAAGCATCAAATAGTTTTGATTAGTAAATATTTTTTAACTGATAAAATGATGTTAGTCATGTTTTTATATGAAAAGAATCTTTGATCACTTATCTGAAACTGCTAGATGATGATATTACAATTTTGCCTGAAGACATCAATCAGTCTCTGTAGGTTTGCAATATTTACCATTAGATAGAACTAGTGTGACTTATAAAGTTATGCACATGCTTGGCTGTAGGTTTGGCTACACTGTGTAGCATGAGACGTTGGTGATGAATTGTCGCTCTACATTGATGAACTATACTGAACCAATTGGAATGTAAACTGAGCCCCAAAGTACTTTGAAGGCCTTAATAAAAATGTAAGGAGTAAAAAGTTGTTTTTTTTCCCCTTAGAAATCAGTGCAATTATTCAATTTCAGCAACACTCTTATAAAGTATAAGCACACCAAAACAATACTCAAGTTCTGTCCAACAAAACATTAGACTGTATTTTATACAATCTATTTACGTAATCAGTAAATCAGCAAGACACTACAAATGAAAAATATTCATTTGAATTCATCCTGATTACACTGCGCGAGTAATGACCTTGTCTACAGTACGTCTACAAAACATGAAAAGGAAAAAAAAAACAGCTGTAGACGATTTGGCTCTCAACATTCATCTGCAGGAGCCGACTCAAAGTCTTGACTCATTCATGAACAGCTTTCTGGTCTTCATGTGGGTTTATCTTTTTTAACAACAAATGCAGTCTTCACAGGAGAAACCCAGAGCTCAAACCAAGAACAGACATTCAGAGCTATCAATCACTCTAACAGGGCACACCTGGCCAACACTTGAAAACTTGGGTTAAAACAATGGGCGCCGTGTTTAAAGTTGTTTAACAGATCCAGATGTAAATATCAGGAAGTGAAATCTGAAATTCTGATCTATCATCACATATTCATCTTTCGATCTCAAACCCAAATGTCTTCAGTATATAGCAAAAACAAAAGAATTGGATTGCTCTTCCAGTATTTTCAGAGGGGGCTGATAGATATACAGTACTGTGCAAAAGTCTTAGGCACATGCAAAGAAATGCTGTAGAGCAAAGCTGCCTTCAAAAATAATGAAATTAAATGTTTCTCCATTTAAAAAAAAAAAATACTATAGCAGTAAACAGGAATAAATAAAACAAAGGCGATATTTGGTGTGACGACCCTTTGCGTTAAAAAAAAAAAGTACTCTCAAGTAGAGTTTGTGCAGGTTTATAAGGAAATGAGCTGTAAGTTTTACTGAGCATTTCGCAGACCAACGTAATATTGCTGGATTCTTTACTGACATACAAACATTTTTCTGTAACATTTCATTTTTTGCTGGAAAAGTAATGTTTGGAAAACTAAATCTGAAAATAAAATCTATAACAAAGCTTGTACTTAAAAAATAGGGTGCCTAAAACACTACAGCACAGCACTGTGTGTGTGTGTGTGTGTGTGTGTGTGTGTGTGTGTGTGTGTGTCCAAAACTGACAATCACACCCATATGTGGTTCTTCCCACAAAGTTTATTATAATAATAATTACTATTATTATTATAAATCTGGAATGGGATGTACAACCACTTATTGGTGTGATGGTCAGGTGTCCACAAACGTCTGGCCATATAGTGTATTTGTTCTTTCTGGGTCTGTTGTTGTTCCAGACAAACTGAGATGCTTGTCAGGTTGGAGTGTAGTTCAGTCCACTATGTGTGTGCTTAACACTGTTGTCTGCATTAGCACATGAATTCCAAACACGTCAGTGCTACTGAATATAGCAAGCTCTCCTTTTCACTTCAGTTCCCAAACCTTAGTTAATTACAACAAGCTCTTTCTCTCAACTGAGAATTCTGCCAGGAGCCACTAACACACTTTTCTTCTCATCTTTTCTTCCCACTGCACTGATGACTGAGGCTATTTAAATGTTTAAAACTATTAGAAATGTCTTTCTAGGACAGATTTGTTGTCTGGACTCTTTTTAGATGCTTGATTGGAGCTCTAAGCCTCTGTGGAATTTTCGTATCCACTTCAATTTGTGTTTGTGTGGTTTAGTGAGTGGCCCTGATATTTAGCCAACATCGACACAATGTAAACAGTTAATGTTATGTTTGACACGGGGGGCCCCCCAAGTGGTAAGACATAAAAGATCTATCGTCGGTAGATCACGAGTTCAGTTCCTGACGATTACACATTGCTGGGAGAATGGGAGTCCAAGAGAATTGGTATGTTCTCTGGGTGTCCTTCTCTGTCAATAATAACAACACTAGACAATCGCTCACGTTTATGAGTTCAAGTATGCTGGAAGGGACGTTAGGTAGGAAATGTGTTTTCCTCCAGGTATGTTGCACTTCCCTGTGGTAACCTTCATCATCCCTGTATGATAGGGCAGAGCTAGAGGGTGGGAAATAGCTGGGGATAAAATTGTAGAGAAAATGAGAGGAAAATATCCACAAAAACCAACAAAAAATCGTTTCTAGCTGCTGTTGACATTTTTTATCTTAATCTTGAGTTCACGATTTAATATGTTGTGAGAACGTCCTATTAATTATTTGGCAAGAACTTTGGCTAATGGTATATCCATGTTGAAATGATATGTACACTTACAGTACATGTACATTTATGGCATTTGGCGGACGCACTTATCCAGAGCTACTTAAAGAAGTGCTTTGAAGGTTTTATCAATAAATACATCCTGATACTGGTTCACTAGGATTTTAGTTTTTTAGTGCTAGTTTTAGTACTATATGAAGAGATAGGTCTTTAGACATGGTTTGGGAAGCCAGTGTCTCAGCTTTTCAGGCATCTAGGAGAAGTTCATTCCACCACCTAGGTGCCAGAACAGAGAAGAGTCTTGATGCGTGCCTTACTTGTACCCTGAGAGATGGTGGGTCCAGTCGAGCGGTGCTTGAGGATCAGAGGGAGCCTGGTGCAGTGGGGGTATGATAAGTGATTTGAGGTAAGTAGGTGCTGGTCCATTTTTGGCTTTATAGGCAGGCATCAGTGTTATAAATCCGATGTGGGCAGCTACAGGAAGCCAGTGGAGGGAGCGTTGCAATAGGGTGGAGTGACAGAGACTCCAGTATCGCTTTATGTGTCGTTCCAAAATTGAAATGTAATTTCAGTCACATCCATGACATTATTCAATTCATTTCTCTGTATCTCACTCAATTTAAGATATAGTAGTTGCCACAGCTTAAGTATTTCATGGCCACGAAAAAGATAATGAGACCCTTGAGTTTAATATACTCATTCGTGGCCACGTCACTTCAGCAGCTCAGAATTATTGCTTAGACAACTCAGATTATTTATTCCGTTGCCGTCTGTAGCCAGTTGTTTCCCCAGCTAAAACAACAGCGCTCAAACAATAGTACAGTATGTCATTGAAACCCAAGAGGAAAGGTGTGTCTCATGAAGGAAACCTGAGATTAAGCTGCTAATCACATGGTGAGAATATTAAGTGAAGCACTACATGATCATAGGAAGATAATAATAGTGTACAATTGGCACCGTTTTTTAACCAAAATATTTCGAACAAATGTCCCCTGGGTCCTGAAGACAAAATCCGTACAGAAGTTTGAAGATGGAAATATGATGTTGTGGTAGAGACTGTAGACCTGTGCTGCTGTAATCATAAAGACTATCCTGTGCTCATCCCAGGACTCTTATTCACAATACTGGGCTCTTGAAGCCCTGTTAGCTCGTCTCTCTGTTAACAAATATGTCAAAAATCATGGAGTTACAGTATCTCACAAAAGTGAGTACACCCCTCAGATTTTTGTAAATATTTGATTATATCTTTTCATGTGACAACACTGAAGAAATGACACTTTGCTACAATGTAAAGTAGTGAGTGTACAGCTTGTGTAACAGTGTAAATTTGCTGTCCCCTCAAAATAACTCAACACACAGCCATTAATGTCTAAACTGCTGGCAACAAAAGTGAGTATACCCCTAAGTGAAAATGTCCAAATTGGGCCCAATTAGCCATTTTCCCTCCCCGGTGTCATGTGACTTGTTAGTGTTACAAGGTCTCAGGTGTGAATGGGGAGCAGGTGTGTTAAATTTGGTGTCATCGCTCTCACACGCCCTCATACTGGTCACTGGAAGATCTGAAAAAAAGAATTGTTGCGCTACATAAAGATGGCCTAGGCTATAAGAAGATTGCCAAGACCTTGACACTGAGCTGCAGCACGGTGGCCAAGACCATACAGCGGTTTAACAGGACAGGTTCCACTCAGAACAGGCCTCGCCATGGTCGACCAAAGAAGTTGAGTGCACTTGCTCAGCATCATATCCAGAGGTTGTCTTTGGGAAAGACGTATGAGTGCTGCCAGCATTGCTGCAGAAGTTGAAGGGGTGGGGGGTCAGCCTGTCAGTGCTCAGATCATACGCCGCACACTGCATCAAATTGGTCTGCATGGCTGTCGTCCCAGAAGGAAGCTTCTTCTAAAGACGATGCACGAGAAAGCCTGCAAACAGTTTGCTGAAGACAAGTAGACTAAGGACATGGATTACTGGAACCATGTCCTGTGCTCTGATGAGACCAAGATAAACTTATTTGGTTCAGATGGTGAGTACAAAGACAAGTGTGTCTTGCCTACAGTCAAGCATGGTGGTGGGAGTGTCATGGTCTGGGGCTGCATGAGTGCTGTCGGCACTGGGGAGCTACAGTTCATTGAGGGAACCATGAATGCCAACATTTACTGTGACATACTGAAGCAGAGCATGATCCCCTCCCTTCGGAGACTGGGCCGCAGGGCAGTATTCCAGCATGATAACGACCACTGCCTTGCTAAAAGAAGCTGAGGGTGAAGGTGATGGATTGGCCAAGCATGTCTCCAGACCTAAACCCTATTGAGCATCTGTGGGGCATCCTCAAACGGAAGGTGGAGGAGCACAATGTCTCTAACATCCACCAGCTCCGTGATGTCGTCATGGAGGAGTGGAAGAGGACTCCAGTGGCAACCTGTGAAGCTCTGGTGAACTCCATGCCCAAGAGGGTTAAGGCAGTGCTGGAAAATAATGGTGGCCACACAAAATATTGACACTTTGGGCCCAATTTGGACATTTTCACTTAGGGTTGTACTCACTTTTGTTGCCACGGTTTAGACATTAATGGCTGTGTGTTGAGTTATTTTGAGGGGACAGCAAATTTACACTGTTACACAAGCTGTACACTCACTACTTTACATTGTAGCAAAGTGTAATTTCTTCAGTGTTGTCACATGAAAAGATATAATCAAATATTTACAAAAATGTGATGATAACCGATACCAATAGTTCTACCTTTTACAGTATAGCTTCTTTTAAATTAATAACAATTCATTCCACAATTGTGAAAGAAATGCAAATAAACACTTTATTCTCTCCGTTTCAACAAGTTGTTTCACAGTAACTGGTCTCATAAACAGAAAACACATTACTCAAATTAACATTAACACATGAACTAAATTCTGAAGATTAAAGTAAGATGTTATTAATTCATATTAACATTGACTGAATTGTAAAAAAAAAAAAAAAAAAAAAAAAAAAAAATCCTGTTAGTCTCACATTCACTCACCACAAACAAAAGCATTTCTACTTCATCACTGAACATCAAACTGGTAATATATAACATCAACTTTTTTATATATTAACATTAACTGGATATGAAATATACTACTCTGCAAATATATTTTTCTGTGCAGTATATACTTTTTTGTCAACTCATCTTCATTTAAATTCTTTAATTCAGCGCAAGCAGCTCGGTCAAAAAAAAAAAGTTAGACTCGATGCCGAAACTCCCGCTTCACTGCTGCAGCGTCCGGTGTAAACTTTTAGCAGTGCAGAGATTACAAACTGCTGTTTTGTCATCATTCCACACAAGAGACATCATCCCTACACACAGCACTAAATCCATGTTTTCCCATCCTCTGATTGACAGGATATAATCGGCCCTGATCATCGGATGTTTTTAAACTATCCGCTATGGCGGAAAAATTGTCTTTATCGGCCGCAACAACAGTGCATCGCTAATTGATAGCATACAGATGTGGAAGAGTAATGTCTCCGGCGTCACCCAGAAGAAGATGGGTTCCATTTTCAGTCTGGTTCCGTTCAAAGTTTCCTCCTCAGGGAGATTTTCCTCATTGCCTCTGGCTTGATTATATTTTTCACAACATCTATGGTTAACAGTGCTTTACAAATAAAAATAGAATTAAATGAATGTTCTACATCAAAACAGACAGGCGGAACTTTAAGTCTGTACCTGCACTGGATTTTCAATGCCACACCCTCTGTTGTGCTACTCCACCCTCAATCATCTCTGACCACGAAAATGGCTTATATCCAACCAAATTAGCAATACGCTTGCATTATGTCACTAGGTTACTCTTGAGCCTGTGAAACAAATTAAAGCCCTTGAGGTAATCTATTAGGTTGGGAGTGTACATGCAAAGGTTTTGCGGTTATTTTTAAAGGAAGCATTTGTTGTTATTTACATCTTGTCCTCCAAGTTAGCTGCGTATTATCAGATCCACCTCTTAATGAGATAATTGGCTTCAGCTCTAACTGGGATAATAATAGTATGTGAAACAGAGCTGGAAAGAGTTCACAGGATCTCCTTAGATTGTTTTGTGGGATTTCGTGGATAATATATAAATAAAGGATTCCTACTGTATACAATATAACGCTGGGTAACTGAGTAGTGATTTAATTGGCTTACTACGTCATACATGGAGCCCTAGTGATTTTGCACCAGTTTTTGCTCTTTTAATACTTAAATTATTATAAATGTATGGATGACGGAGCTGATGTGGGAGTTTATCAGCACCATTTAGGCGCCCAGCTTCCCCAAAACAAACATCACATCACTGACCATCGCTGTCAAACAGCAGTCAAAAAGCTCTGTCTAAACGTGTAGATGACATTAACACCATGATGCATTTTGTTTTGTGAATTATTGATATGGGTCATGTCTGGGACAAAGCTAAAGGACTTTCTAACATGTTTTAATTCATTCATGTTCACACCTTCTCATCATGCTGTGCATGCAACTACCTGTACACAGCAGACTGCAAGCCTGACCACAGGAATGCAGAGCCAGACGGTAATGTGGGTAAACATGAGCTGCTCTTTTCATTGTTTTATGAAGCTGTACACTTGAAAGAAAAGAGAAGCAGGCAGAGGCAGAGATGATGGCTTTCCAATTGGGTTTACAATTATATTCACACACTTAATGTGTTAAACCTGTCCCTGTCCTTAATGTCAGTTTTTTTTTTTCTCTGAATGCTGTTATTGTACACACCCAGCTCTGTAGGGGAGAAGGGTGTGTCTGTACACAGCAGCCAACATGCTATAGGCCTCAGTACAGAATGAAAACCACCAAGCAACAGCTAGGAGTGTGTGTGTGTGTGTGTGTGTGTGTGTGTGTGTGTGTGTGTGTGAGCCTGCTATCAGTTGCAACCGGAGCCAGGGAGACACGTGGAAGACGCCAGGATGAAACTTAATCTTTCGCATTTAAACAGCAGACAGAGAAGAGCGATGAAGCAAGTGAAGTGTGCAGTGAAGTGATGTTTTCATCAGCAGGAGACGTTTTTTAAAACCCCAAATCTGGAAGAGGATGTAACCTGCGTGCTTGGGAGGATGGAGTACATCCTGGATGATGTGCATCTGAAGAGTCTGAAAGTCTTTTAGGACACATCTGTCCTCCTCATGCTGATGTTACACTTGGTAAGTCAGAGATACAGTACCTAGTTTCACTGTGGTAACGAAAGTAGAGACCTTTTTATAAACTAAAAAATGTCTTCTTTTTGGTAGATGATTTTATCCAGAGTGCCTTATAATCCAAGCAATTAAAGGTCACTGCTTTTTGGAAAACAAAAACACTTGTACAGAAAAAAAAAATACCTTAAACATTGGCAAATTCAACTAGTGTTCCTCTTATTAGATTGTTTTTACAACAATGTACGATTAGTACTTCTATATCTTTATATTTTGATTCATTTCAAGCTTAGAATTGTGTTATTCTAATTTCGATAAGTTCATTTCTAGAAAGAAGCAAAATCTATAGAACATTTTAAGCTTGAAATTTGCTAAAATGTCTATAAATAGGTTTAATGGTCTCATATTTGTTCATATTTAATTAACTATTTATTTATTTATAATTAGAAATATTAGATAACATTTCCTTTATTCAAGATATCTTCACTTGGTAAGATATCATTTTTGCAGTGTAATGGATCATGGTTTTTCTATCATGGTTTTAATTGTAAATGGAAACCACTTGGCTTATTCCCACTGGTTAGTTTTTTTCAGCGCTGGTCGAAGACTCGATCAAGGACTGTGGCAGTCCCGGCAAGTCAAAGTCAGCTTTATTATCATTAAGGATATGGGTATCATTGCTGACTCACAGCTCCAAGTTTCCTGGTTCGATCCTGAACTCAGGTTACTGTCTGTGTGGTTTGGCGTGCTTGTCCGTGTGGGTTTCCTCTGGATTCTCCGGTTTCCTCCCACCTTCCCAAAAATGCACGTAGGCAGATTGGTTATGCTAAATTGCAGGAAGGTCCTCTCACCTAACACCCAGCATTCCCAGGATTGGCTCAGGATCCAACGCAATCCTAACGAGAATAAAATGGTAAATGGCCTGCACTTATATAGCGCTTTTATCCAAAGCGCTTTACACTGTGTATCATTCACCCATTCACACACACACACACACACACCAATGGTAGCAGAGCTGCCATGCAAGGCGCTAACTTGCCAACTTGCAACTTGGGGTTTAGTGTCTTGCCCAAGGACTCTTCGGCATGTGGAGACAACCCTACGATTAGTGTACAACCCGCTCTACCACCTGAGCCACAGCCGCCCCCAACTTTTACTAAATAGGAAGGAGAATGAATGAACAATGAAATGAAAACTTTTTTCGTTTTAGTGAGTTGAAATGTAAAGAGTAAAAACAATGAAACACAATGTATAGATAAATTGTACCCAGCAGATTAAAATGGTGGTGCAACAGTCGGGTTGGTAAAGTTAATACCACAAACACAAAAATTAACCTCATAACATTCTGATGATCATTTCAGAGCTGTAACCACCGAGACTTTGTTATTATTCTACTGCTACTGTACTGTCACTCGTGTCTGCTTTTTTCCAAACTGACTTGTGACAGCTTAATAGGGAATTCACTGGCATCAATGACACACACTATGTTTAATTCCCAATCCACAAAGACTTAAACTAAGCCAGGTTAATAAAGACGTTTCTCCTCAAACAGGCTTGTATATGAAAGATGTCATTGTTGCTTTTTCTGCAGGCATTTAATATCATGTTAGCTCACATCTGATCATCACCACAACCCTGGTCTTTAAATTTGATAAATTGTTTGCTTGAGTAGATAGCAAAATAGTGTATGCATATTATCAAAAGTGAGCTGCACATGCTGTTTTGTAATTCTATCTGTGCAAATACATAAATACCTTCACAGCATGAGATTTAGCGCTTTTGTTGTTTGCCTAGAGTGGCGTAATGGTGCAATATCTGTAATAGTTTCCATAAGGATCTTTTGTATATAGTGAAAAATTGTCTATCAAATGTATGCAGTGCAGCTTTTAGACAACAATTCACTTCCATTCCTAAAATACAATGGAGTAGGAAATGGTGGGCTTCCTTACACCCTGAACCATACAGGAAACTCTGAAATGTTCTGGCATCCTCTGTCAGGGTTTTAACACGTACGGACGTATCAGTCAGTGCAAATTCAAGATGTCGACTGAAGTCAATTTTTATTGCCGTCCATCCAAGTATACAGTGAGCCAAAACGCTGTACCTGCCTACAGGAACAATAAAAATGGCATAGTGTTCTAAACAGAAATGTATATTGCACAATATACTGCAAATCTAGGATCAAGTGTGGCTCCTGCTTGATTGGAATGAAAACCTGCACCCACAGCGACCCTTTGCAGGCGAGATTGGACCCCTGTTACATACAGTGGGGTCCAAAAGTCTGAGACCACATTGAAAATCTGTGATTTTTTTTAATCCTGTCTTTTAAAATTTCTAAATAAACAATGTTTTGGAATTTAGAAATATTTAAAATAAAGAAAGTAAACGTTTCATTATTTTAATATTTAATATTCAAGATTCTGCACTATTTAAATGGAAGAAAATGTGTGATATTGACCATATTAACTGCTTTGTACAGGTCAGATTTTCCTCATGCCTATTTACACTAGTCATAGAATATAATTCACATATTATTTTATCCTCAATAAAATATTCAGTGTTGTGGATGAGGGCAGAGTCATCCTGGAGGAGACCAGTCCCCTAGAGACCAGGATAGAAATGAATGTATTTATTGATCTGCAATGACACTTCTCTCTCATTGAGGCCAAAACATTATAGCATAACAAAGCTACTGGTTTTACTTTTAATTAATGTCACTTTTCTGTACATAATAATACATATGCTTTATATTTTTTTTTAAGTTCTTAACATAATAATACACATTACAGTAAGCCAATGCCTACCTAAAGTGCATACATATATAAAGTGTATTATACCTGTGTATTACAGATGTTATACACTGTCAATATATTTACACACATAAATTATAATATATGGGAAATAGATGATCCTGCTATAGTCCATATATTGTCCTAATTATACATGTAAAAACCAGCAATTATCTGAACGTTTTAAAAGATATTTATAATATATTATCAAGGCATTATATAACATATTTATATATTTTGTATATTAATACAAAATACTTTCATTCTATTATTATTGATTACATATTGATATCTTAAATGCTATTGGTGTGATTTCAATTTCTATTATATTTCTATTATAAATGTTATTTGTTTTGCATACTGTAACATCGTATAAGACGAAATGGAGCCAGTACAATGAGTAGACAGAACATAATTCACACTAGCTATGTGGAACAACAGAGCAACATCAGACTAAGGCAGACAGTTTATGTCTGCCTTAGTATGATGATGGAGACTGGCGTAAGTAGTAACATATGAATGTGGCTGCTTAGAAAGAATACACATAAGTACCTAAATGCAGTGTGGGGCATCATAATTAGAAGCCTGTAACAGTGGCAGTATATAAAGAATATACATAAATAATCCCGGAGTCTGGAAAGACAGGCTTGGGGTGTGTTTAAAGTGATGAATGTACAGTTATAGAGAAAAGTGATATGGCTTTGGCTGAGTTTTTTGTGAACAAGCATTTGTTTTTACACACCGGAAGATTATGAGAAAAAGCACGTCTTCTAGTCTGTACACGTTTGTTAAACAATGTTGGGTTTTTTTCCTATTGCAACTGACAAGCATCTATTGATGGCTGATCACAATCAAATATTTAACATGTCTTTGCAACTTGACTCTGAAAGCATTGCACCTGCTCTGGGTCTAACCTGATCTCAGGGTTTACGGCATGATGTTGTATCCAGAGTGTGTGTAGTTAATAAGCTACGGTGACGTTACGACTGATTAAAACAGATTGAAAAAGTAGGAACTTACATGAAACTAGTTTTTGTTTGTTTGTTCGTTTTCTTCCAATATTCATCTGTCCAGTTTTTGGTGAGCCTGTGTCCTATGTAGCTTCAGCTTCCTGTTCTTTGCTGACAGAAGTGGAACCTGACTTGGTCTTCTGCTGTTATAGCTCATCCACCTCAAACTTCGGTGTGTTGTGCCTTCTGAGATGCTTTTCTACTCACCGCAGATGTAAAGACTGGTTATTTGAGTTACTGTAGCCTTCTTGTTAACTTTAACCAGTCTGACCATTCTCCTCTGACCGCTCTCATCAACAAGGTTCTTTCTGCTTGCTGAACTGAAAGAATTAACCATTTTTATCCCAATCATAATTAAGCATTCAACAGTGCTGTTGCAAAATAATAATAATAATAATAATAATAAGTTGAGGGAACAGGTGCATTCTAAATGAGACTTCTAAATCAGGAAATGCTGATTACTTAGGGAACGTCTTTCAGACAATACAAACACAATGATTGTATTAAACCCAAATTGAAGTCTTTGAGGTTGCCACTGAAGGAATGCCCGATTTGACATTGATTCCAGCTTGAGATGAAACCGTAATTGATATGATGCTGTGATAGGAAGCCACTGTATATGGACAGTTACATATCTCTAATAATGTCAGGCTTTAATAGTAAGCTATACATATCATAAATATTGGTGATGAACTGCACCTACACATTGGATGCATCCAAAACTGCAAACTACAAAAGACTGTTACACAATAGCGCAGCACTATAGATTTTAAATGTAGCCTGTATCCCGTATGCATCTGGCATCAGTCACTGTGTCTGAAATTCCACACTTCTATGTACATAGTGTGCTGAAAGAGTACTCCAGAATGATTAGCATGTCCAAAGCTGTAGACATTTATCTGGCCAAAGTGTGCAAACCCTATGGTATGGAGAAGGTATGACTTCTGAATGAAGTAATCACTTATAATATATAAGTAATATATATATATATATAAAGATTCCTGCCTCTACCCTGTGTGCATGGAGTTTGTATGTTCTCCCCGTGCTTCGGGGGTTTCTCTGGATAATCCGGTTTCCTCCCCGAGTCCAAAGACATGCGTTGTAGTCTGATTGGCATTTCCAAAATTGTCTGTAGTGTGTGAATGGGTGTGTGAGTGTGTATGTGCGATTGTGCCCTGCAATGGGCTTGCCCCACATCCAGGGTGTCCCCTGCCTCATTCCCCGAGTTCCCTGGGATAAGCTCCAGGCTCCCCCATGACCCTGTGTAGGATAAAAATGGATGGATATGCTAGATTATACTAGATTAAGAGATGCATTAAAATGTGAATGTGTGTTATGTGTATAATTTAGGCTTACTAAATAGCAAAGACTTACTTATCACTCGTATTCTTCTTTAGTGCAAATCTAACATCTACGAACCCTCTTAAAACACTTCTGAGGTCTCCACCCATTTGACGTGCCCAAAGGCATTTTTATATTAAAGCAATATTAATAAAGAATGGACCGGCTTATAACCCAGTGCTACACTTTTTCTAGACTATAAATTTCCAGGTTTTCCAGATTTTCTTACATACACTAAATAAACCCCTACCAATTATAGCAGATCTCATCCGCATTAAGTGTGTACACAATACAAGGCGCAAATGAGCAGTACAGCATACCATACACATTTTAGCACTCTTCATTTGTCCTATGAAGCACATTTGCACTGACACTGCAGGTATTGACCTGAATGACTCCCTTATTTGAATGCATTTGTTTGTTTGATGACTCATAAGACCTGTAAGCTACTTTATGGAGGGAGTGAGATGACACTCCCTTTTGAAGAAGAAACCTGGCATGGAGTCATAAATCCTTGTGAAGTGTTAATAATACAGTTCATCTCTCAGAGGTGGGACAGTCAAGAGCTGAAATATGCAGGATCAGTGGGAGAATAGATGGCACTTCCTGAGTATTGTGAGTCTTTATATTGGCTATTGAGGCTGGTGAGTGTTGACACACATGTTCGTGCTCACACTCTCTCTCTCTCTCTCACACACACTCACACCTGCTCGTAATGGAGCCAGTCTCACAAACATGTATTTCTTTCCAGTTGTGCGCCCAGCTGTGTATTATGATAGCAGCTATTTATTTGAACAGTGATCCTAAAACCCATTACTCACTTGGTGGCCCCCACCCTGTCCCATGATACACCTCTCCATGGGAACTCTCTTCTATCACAGAAATCATACCTGAAATACATCCACAATGTATTCATATCTAAATAATACCAGAGATTGTAAAACAGAATAACAGTAATGCCCATGACGTATGCTGATGGCGTAATTGGTGTTAACAACAAAACCAGACAAATCAACTTTAACAAGACATCAAAACGTTGTTTGTTTTCTGTTATGAATTTAAATGAATTACTTAGCTATCTTAATTCCTTGGTTTGTTTACTGACCACTAACTACCTAACATTATTCTCATTGAGGCATTGATTTAGGATTGAGCCTTTCTAGCTGTCGGTGCATTGCAAAGTGTTGATGGTTAACTTCAACGAGCTAACTTTAATCCGTCTGAACAAGTGATTCAGCCACGATTTGCAGACAAGGCTTATATTGCAAAAACAGACTGTTCCTTGTTTTTTGGTTGCTCATTTATTTAGGAGTTGGCGAGGAGTCAGGTTCCCACTGGGGATGTAATGATAAGATCATTTGGATAGATGCATGGATTTTAAAAGGCTACAATTGTTTAACTGCATCAAGGCAACAATCATGACTCGATTAAGATGGATTATATAATTTATTACAAATCAGTTATCATCAAAAAGGACTGATGAGTGGCGTATAAAAAATAATTGATATTGTTAAACTGATGCGTAAATAATTGAATAGGCTAACAAGGTGATTGGCTTATAACGCGGATACTTTTAAAATAATCATTTTCTATGTCCTAACCATTCATGACTTAACAGTAGGCCTACCCCAGACTCTGAGCAAAGTTGCCGTGATCGATAGAACGAATGCTATTGCTATTAAACTGAATTACATCATATAATATCGTATCATATCGTGGTAGATCCAGTGGTATTGTCAAACAATGTATCGTTGAATTATGAATGGAAATTTCATTGTATTGTAGCATCGTATGGTATCAACAAATATCAGATCGTTGTTTTAAGAATTGAAATCATATCATATAATGTGTAAGGCTGAGGTTTGCACCACTAGTTTGCAAAACACATTAATAAACCAAATCACAACCGCAAAACCGAAAGCCCATCAACAGTAACTCAGAAAGGAAAGATCCATATTGTATATCAAATACTTGTTGCTTATTGGACACGGTATTTACACAAGGTTAGCCTAGTGAAAACAAGTTAATGTAAAGTTACTTTGAGGTAATTCTTTCTTCTGAATAACCCGGTTTTCTTTCGCATACTTATAGTATTGCAAAGTTGATGACATATCTTAAAAAACATCATGTGAAAGCTCTTGATAAATATAAACACTAATAAAAGCATCAGTACCGTATATTACCATAAACATCCTGTACCTTTTAGTTTTATTTCATCTCTCAGACTGATATGCGCTATAGCCAACCAGCAAGGAGCATACGATTTTTAATATGGACCTACGTTTTTTGTTTAATGTTGATATGATTCCAGATTTGTGTTGTGTTTTGCTCTTGTGTTTTCAGTTTGTTTATGTATACAGGCCACCTTAGAAACCAGACTTTACCTTTAGTTTTGTTGTTGTGTTTGCTGATTTGCTGTTGGGTTTTTGTTTTGTTAAGGTGTTCTGCACTCGGGCTTCTTCAATTCACCTGTTGCCTATTTTTAGATAAACATTAAAATGATTGATTTGATTGGTGTTACACACAAGATGCATTTGAATAACTCACTTAGAATGGCTCATGGAGGACAAGCAACATACAGCACAACTAAAAAAACAGGCCAAACCACATACTATCATTGTAAGTACATGGCTACAGTGTAGTAACAGCTGATCTGAGTGACGCACATCTCACTAGTGAGCATGAGTGATACCATAAACTCTAAACTCCTTCCCTTTCTGCAGGGAGGGATTCTTCTCTAAAACCTAACTGCTGCTTTATCGATGGGAATAAATAATATTTCTGTTTTTAATGACATATTACAGGTTTGTTATTTGTATTGTCTTGAGCTGGCGCAAACATTTCCTTTGGGATCAAAAGTTTTTATCTTACATTAGCTTATCAAAATGGTGAGTAAATAGAACCTGGAGAAATGATGTACTACATGCAGAGCTCCCCATCCCCATAACATTTGGATGAAATGGTGCTCCTCCAACTGGCACAGCTTTTGACAGCAGGTGAGTAGCACTGCACACATGATTTCTCTCTCATGATTTCATGATATTCAATAATGAATTAGCATAATCAAGTAAGTAATAAATCTGCTCAGGTATGTAACAGCAACGGTTTCAAAGACCGTTGTAGTGACTTGTAAAATGCTTCTACCTGTATTGTGAACATGATTGAATATTGAGCAATTATTGAATACTAACAAACATCAGAGTCCTGTTTATGAATAGTAATAAGTGCTGGTGGGGGGACTGTGAAAACCAGAGAACAGAGATAAATATGAATAAATATGGGATATATGTATGTATATATATATATATATATATATATATATATATATATATATATATATATATATATATATATATATATAAGCTATTAAAAAACGCAGCCAGTCAAAAGTGTTTGAGCATTCTGAGGGTTTTTTTTTCAATAACTCTTGGCATGTTCTTTGAATTCATATACATCAACCAGCTACATGTCCAACCATATACATCACTAAATGTTAATCTTCAAGTCCTCATTTACAACTCCATACATCTTAAATTCTGTCGAAATACTAATGACCTCTTTTGATTGACCAACAATTAATTTGTTTCCTTCTATTTGACAGATGTAAGCTGATGTTCCATTGATTTGCTCAACTTTCTAGTCATGGGGAGCGAGCTCACTGCCTTAGCTCGACAGAGTTTTTATTGCACCTAGTGGCCCAAAATGGGAATTGCAGCAAGTGCTAACAGTGGCACATTGAACAAGAAGTAGCCTTTATGTGTCACATATACAGTACAGAACAGTGAAATTCTTGCAACTTGGGGTCAGAGCACAGTGTCAGCCATGATATGGTGCCCCTGTAGCAGAGAGGGCCTTGCTCAAGGGCTCAGCAGTGGCAGCTTGGCAGTGCTGGGGCTTAAACCCCCCAACCTTCTGATAAGTAACCCAGAGCCACTGGATCAGGAATCACACTGCCCCATGCACAGTGTAGGAGCAGCAAACAGGATAGTTAATGATTGGGTTACTAGAATGGGCTATTTATCAAATAATTGGAAATAATTGAAAATGTAAGTGCATACAGTGTGTCTAAATGTTTCTCATTTTTACACTGCCCAAGTTTTTATTTATTTATTTATTTATTTTAGATGTAGTTGGGCAGGTAATTCTACTGAAACCTGGGATATTAGCTTTTCTGCACACACTTCATTGGTGTTGGAAAACAGTCTTGCTCTGTGGAACTCAGTTTGTATACTGGATAACTACATGTTGTCAACTCTCAAATGCCTATTACATGGTTACTTTAAAAATTCAGTGATAGACTTTCGACTTAATTTGTTTGAGGCAATGTCATTATTAAGGTTATCCTTGAATTCATTACTGGTCTTAAATAGAGAGTGTGTACCTGCCAGTGATAGATTCTTACAAATTTAGTTTGTGCAGTGATGTATACTCACAGTCTTTGTTTGTCCTGCAAGCTTCATATCTGACCGCTCCACATGAAAGGAAAAACTTCCTGTCAGTGAGACTTTTCCGTTGAGTCTCACAATCCTGATCCACACCTTTAGTCTCAGTCAGATGCCCTGTTAACCTTTCTGGCAAATTCCACCCATTTCCCATACTGCTTATCCTACTCAGGGTCGCGGGGGAGCCTGGAGCCTATCCTCGAGGACTCAGGACACAACCCTGGTCGGGGTGCCAGCCCATCGCAGGGAACAATCACACCCCTTCACACACTACAGACAATTTGGAAATGCCAATCAGGCTACAACGCATGTCCTTGGACTGGGGGAGGAAACCAGAGAACCTGGAGGAAACCCCTAAAGCACAGGGAAAACAAGCAAACTGTGCACACAGGGCAGCGGCAGGAACCCCCAACCCCGGAGGTGCGATTCAAACGTACCAACCACTACTTTCTGGCAAGTTTTCTGTTTAAAAAAACAAGACCCAAAACAAACATATGAAACAGTAATATTGCACCTCCTTTTCGTATCATATATTGTTTATTCCAAATAATGTATTCGTACTCGGTTACATCTCTAATAGGCATGATTTTCAGACGGAAATCACCTGAGATGTGTTTAATTGCCTTCCTCAAATAATACACACGTCAGGTTTAACAAATAACCCAGCTTAATCGTGCTGTGTGAACAAAGCTAATGTGTTTTGCCCCCAGTTCACACTGTTATGAAAAGAACAGATCTGTGTCATGTGGAAAAAGTGATTTAGGTCACATTTGTCTTCATTATGAATGTATTTAACTGAGTCAAGAAAAGAAATAAGTCAGTCAGTCAGTCAGTTAGATGAGGTGAGCAGGATAAATATTGTATCAGTTGTTTTGTCAGATTTGAAGGTAAAAGGAAACCAAGAGAGTTCGCGCCCTTACCGCCTACTAATCACCTCCACGCGCACCCCCCCCCCCCCCCCTGTCTGACTGTCTCTCTCTCTCTCTCTCTCTCTCTCTCTCTCTCTGTCTGACTCTCTCTCTCTCTCTCTCTCTCTCTCTGTCTCTTTGCCGGTTCCTCTCTCACGCTCCACAAAGTGTACATGGACTTACTTTTATTCAGAGACTAAGCTGACTTTTACCGCATGTAGGGTATTGTGGTCATGGACGCGCGTAAACTGGACGCTTGTTTGTCTCTCCGAGGATGGAGAAAGGAAAACCAGAAAATACTTTGGGATTAGCTGACACTCGGACACAGGTTTGTACTCCGTCTTTCACGTCAGTTGAAGCTACTAAAGTCACGCTACTGAAGTTTGCGTAAACCGTGCGTTAAAAAAAAGCCATATCCTGCATTTTACGCAGATACATTACATTAAAACAAACCCCACAAATTGCGGGGTTAAGGAACGCACCTTTCCCTGTTCACTGCGATGCTACCAACTCGAGTTGTACGTGTAGTGTTACCTGGAAAGGTATAAGAAGTAAAGTGTTGCTCTAAAAGCTAATAAGTGGTACAAGAGAGATTCCTAATGTAAATTCTTAAATCATTTTAGATGTACACAGAGCATATACATTACTAGGTAAAAGATGCACAAAACAACTAAACTGTATTCTCAAAGTTTTGCAGCCAGAGACTCCAGTAACTATAAAACACATTCCACAGACTCCCTCAGTACAGACATTTATTATTACTATTATTATTATTATTATTATTATTATTATTATTATTATGAACATAATCTCACTATTTAAATATTTTAATGTGTGCAGTTATTTTGGGGCTGTTTATCAGAGCCATATTATCGACTGACAGAACACATTACAGTCATATTTTAACATATTTAGGTGTATTTATTTTTGAGTTATTGAGATTTGGATTAAATTCATTAGATTCAAGTGACCTGGCTGGCTAATAAGTATAAAACATCAGTAATAAATATAATCATTTGATAACAGTGGGTGGGGGAAAGGCGGTTTAGTGGACAGAACATTTGCCTTGCACCTTCGGGGCTGGGGGTTCAAATCCTGCCTTTGCACTGTGTGTGTGGAGCTTGCATTATTTCCCTGTGCTTTGGGGGTTTCCTCTGTGTACTCCGGTTTCCTCCCCTAGTACAAAGACATGTGTTGGAGTCTGATTGGCATCTCTAAATTGTCTGTAGTATGTGAATGTGATTGTGGTTGACTGGTCCGGGGTGTCTGCCGCCTTGTCTCCCGGGTTCCCTGCGATAGGCTCCAGGCTCCTCTGCAACCCTGTGCAGGATAAGTGGTATGGAAAATGGTGGATTGTGATTTCCAATCCTTTCAAAAATGCAGACCCCCTGGCTATACATCACAGACCTCACTTTAAGAACCATTATTCTAGACAGTACCACTCTTTACCCTCTAATATACTGACTCTTGTGTGTATTGTTGGTTAAACATGCTCCGATTGTGTGTAGTATTGGTTAAACATGCTCCGATTGTGTGTAGTATTGGTTAAACATGCTCCGATTGTGTGTCGTATTGGTTAAACATGCTCCGATTGTGTGTCGTATTGGTTAAACATGCTCCGATTGTGTGTCGTATTGGTTAAACATGCTCTGATTGTGTGTAGCATTGGTTAAACATGCTCTGACTGTTATAAATCGGTTAATTTCATGCTATTTAATTTTAACTTTACTTCTTTTTTTTCCACTGAAGCTGTAGCTCAATTACGTTGTGATATGATTGCATGAGTTCATTCATCATTCAGTGTTTACTGTAAGACTTGTTTTGAGGCACCTCCTTGTTTAATCACTGGAACTTCTATTCAGTTTGTTAATAAACCCATAAATAATAGGACATGTTTTCACAGACTATGAACTGCCAATCAAACCATATGTGGTTATGTAATAAGCCTACCATGTGCATCCATTGGCATTCTTCTTCATTTTGTGGATTGATCCACTTTCTTTGCTCGGTAGGGTTTTACCAATAACTGCATTCTTTACTTAAATCAGCTCAAGTGCTAAAGGGATTACAAGGTGAAATGGAATGTTTCAATATAGCTGTGCTTTGTCTCCTTCTCTCCTGCAGATGCGAAAGTTTAGACGGGTCAGAAGAGCCCAGTAACACATTATACTTGTGGCTAGCAGCTTGAACTGGCAACACTATTTAAGTTTACTTAAATGTTTGCACGTGCCTTGTCAAGTACAATCTGTCTATCTGTCTGTTAACATTTTAATGGATGAAACTAAAAGGGAAAGTCTATAACAAAACCTAACAGAATGAATCTATCAAGATTTTGAATGTAGTTAACATTAGCACTGCTTTTCCATTAGATGTCTGTGCTCTCCGCCCAAGGCCACATTTGTAGCATTGCTCTTTAATGACCATTAAATCCACTCCAAAAGGAAAAGACACACCTCTGTCATCATGGAAAGATTCCGTCAATACCATTGTGTAGGTGCAGGTGCACCAACACCTCCTACAACAGCAAGCTTCACCATTTTTTAGGTGTTTGTTATTGACTTTTTGGCCTAAAGTAGCACAAGACAGTGTTTTATGATATTGTTGGAAAGATCAGTAAATATGACCATAATGGACAGTTAGATAAGGCCAGACAACTCAACAGAATACCAGCACTTTCGCTGCTTCTCACAACAGCTACAAGTGAATGATAGTGAATTATTCCACACATCAAAACACAAGTTATGTCATGAAACCAACACTGGAGTGAAATGTAGTGTGTGTGACTTTGGTCATAATGTTATTGTTGTCGTTTCATTACATCTTCCACCATTTTCCACCATGTGTGTATTTAGTCCACGAGAAGTGACGCAGTGGTTCATAACACTTAATGAACTTTGTCACCAACTATTTTGTATCACATTTTATTCATTTTGTTGATGACTTGTTGCAGCCTTATTTTATATGGTATCTATTTGATACTTAGAGAAACAGGATAGTGTGCGAACATCCAAAAACAGTTTTTTAAACAGGTGCACGGGCAAAGAATCAAAATAAATCATGGAAGGAAAAAGGGATGACACACTGCTATAATCAGTCCGTGCAGGATTTCCTGGAGTTTTTTGTTTTTGGTGTGATTCTTGCGGCCAAAAGTGCGTCTTGTTTTAAAAAAAAACTGTGATGGAGTTTTTTGTGCTGTTTTTGTGGAAAACTACTTGAATTGGTGATGATGCAATCGCACGAAATAGTTTTGTCCGGTCTTTCATGGTGATGTTTGTTGCTAAATGAGACCTTTTAGCTGTACTCATGTTTGATGCATATGAATGCGTGTTGTGATGACGTCACATGACGCGTCTTTTTAGAAAAATTGTAAGCTTCTTTGATTATTGTGTAGTTTGCTTGAATCGCAAAATCCTGGAGGGACTGTATAATGCCCTCAAAACATCTAATGCAACAGAAATAGTGTTTGATACTTAACACTATCAAACAGATGGACGGCACAGTTCTATAATGCTCTCAAATGCTTTTAATAATAAATGGAGTAGACAATGTTGTCTACTTTATTTATTATTAAAAGGTTTTGAGAGCATTATAGAAGTGTGCCGTCCATCTGTTTGATACCTAACACTCTTTCTGTTGCATTAGATTAGGATGATGGAACATCAAGTCCAGTGTTTCCCAGACTAATCCTCCATGACCCCCGGGATTTTGCTCTTCCTCAGCTTTCCACACTGAATCACTGGTATATTTGCATCGGGACTGAAACCCGGTTAGTCTGCTTGTCTCAGAATAATCTCGAGGCACTCAGAAAATTGACTTGTGCGTAAGCCGTCTCTGAATACTTGTAACTTTCCCCATGTAAACACTGCTCTAACTTTTGGACTTAAGTTGCCGAATCTTGGAACTTAGACTCAAGCAGGCTTGTCCAGAGAACCCTTACCAAAAAAGGTGTACATTAAAGTATACTACTCATTTATCCAAGCTTACTACAACGGTACTAAAGTACACTAAGTGTCTACTTAAGTTTACATTTAATACGAGTCAATGGAAAGAACTACACTAGGTGGCAGGTAACCTATTAGTATAGCTTTAGATGTACTAGTAGTAATATGTCTATGAAATTATGGTACCGGTAAGATAATTAACAATACAGCTGTTGTTTTCGCATGAAAGTTTATTGACCAGCCCAGATTAGGATGCAGTCATGTCTAGATCAGTGTTTTCCAGTGCAATCCTCGATTACCCCAAGGAGTTTTCTCTACCTCAGCTTTCAACACTGAATCATAATACATTTGCATTGGGATCTCACATTAATCTCTGTCTGTTTGTCTCTGAGGACTGGGTTGGGAGACACCGCTCCTGGCAGTTGACGAACGACCTTTGGAGACCCTTTCCTCTCCACTGCGTAGCTGAGCGCATGGCATGTTGGACGGCCTGAGTGCTGGTGAAAAATGGTCGGAAATGCCTTTCTCAGCAGGAAACCGTAAACTGCGGCTCTAATTTTGGGAAAGTGACGACAGCATTTTGTAAAAGGAAGCGTAGGAATTTCTGAAGCGCCAGAACAGAGAAATCAGATGTATCATGGATCATTACACAGTTGTTATACAAATGTTATACAGCTAAATGAAACAATAGATTGGATGATGTTAAACTATAAACAATTCAAATGTAGTCACGCAACAGTATAAGAATCTCAAAATATAAAGCTAGTGTCAAATACCAGGCTATGGATAATCCAGCAGTGAGCGTAATAGTTAAAACTGCTATTTTGTGGTTAAGCTGCTTACAGTGTTTAAGCTAAATACAGGTTTACCGTGAGGCCTTTGTAAACGTTCATGTCTACTATTTTACACTAAAGATGACACAAAACCACTGCAATTAAAATGTACTTTCAGACAGCAATGATTAGCTTAGCATCATATCGCATGAACTGGAAATGCAGGAGAATTTAGTGTTGATCTTAATCGATCTCTTCTGAATGACGAGTGTGAACAAAGCTCACCGATTTTGTTCCTACTGATCACAAATACTGTATAGTCGACCAGCCGAGAAATGTTTGGTGTCTGAAATTGATCAGCTTGTTTTGTTTTGAGGTTTGCAGCTGACAAGTAAGGGAAGTATAGGGCTACCGGTTTATGCCGAAATCATCACACACTTGCACCAAACTGTGTCGAGTTCCTGTTGAGTGATTTCTAACAGATCAGATCTCAGACGGACTTCTTTTCCATTCGTATTGAACCGGACATGTGAACATTAGTGGCTGTGAATGATTTTCAGGATAAGGAAGTTAGGGTGTAGGTGCTGTTCTATGCTTTTTTTTTTTTAGGAGTAAGTTACCAGTTATGGGAGCGGGACTTTCCTGTAGTTTCAGAATCCTGTAGCAAGCTGTGATGTCTAGGAGCTTAGACTCAACCAGACACTATATTTTACTTGACACAGACAAATTATCTAAATATATGATAGTTGACGGTTTATCTACATTTACTACAACTATAGTAATGTATACTTGAACAAAGATACACTAAGTGTTTGCGTAAGTTTATATTTGATATACTAGCATGTTTGAGTCATTTAAAAGAACTACACTGGGCCACAGTTAACCTATTAGTTAACTTTTAGAGATACGATACTGAAACTTTTCTGAATATATTAAATATTCGGGTCTATACTTTTTAACCGCTTATAGTTACATTTAATGTTTTGAGACATCCAAGAGGCAAGTTAGTTCCTATTAACTCTTACGTTTGTATCATTCTATAACTTATTTTTTTCCCCCCTCTCATTTGAAGATAATAAGCCAAAAACATACACAGCTTGTCATGTTACTAAGCACAAAGTCGTCTTGTATATGGAATTTAATTTATGCCAAAAGTATTGAACGTAACGTTTCAAGAAACAATCAAAAATATACAATGAGAAAGAAGAAAACCACTCTGAAAATGAAAACCGTGAACGCTGTGGCAAAACTTTAGCACGGTCTTCAAATAAACTGCATTCTTTGTTAACATTGTTCTGAGCTTCGTTTTTGCTAATCACGGTTTATGAATGTCGTTTCTATCAAGGAAAAAATGCGAGTTTTCATTTGCATTTACGTTCGCCACTTTGGCACAAATCTCACACATGGGCGGGATTGACAGCGATATACTCTCATTGGCTAGTGAGATTTGGATCGACAGCTCGAGTGTCCAGCTGTGGAGGAGGAGGAGGAGGAGGATGATGATGATGCCGATGATGATGCCGCCACCTCTTCGTGCCACTCCTCGAAAAAAAGAGTCATATGAGACTACCCTTATGGCATTGGGACTGCAATTACCACATGCAGTTTTGCACTCAGATCTCCTTTAGTGAACAGTGGATTAGTTCAACAAACAGACTTCATGTTAAATCCATAATGAACTTTCTTTTACTTTCACACTATCTGTTGTCACCCAGATGAGGACGGGTTCCCTTCTGAGTCTGGTTCCTCTCAAGGTTTCTTCCTCTTTACATCTTAGGGAGTTTTTCCTTGCCACCGTCACCACGGCTTGCTCAATAGAGATAAATTCACACACTTATAATCTGTATCTTGTGTTTATATGTCTCTGTAAAGCTGCTTTGAGACAATGCACTATGCGCTATACAAATAAAATTGAATTGAATTGAATTGAACTACCCAAACCTCAAATATTAATTACGAACTAATATACTGACTAAGTAAGTAAGTAATTTTCACTACAAAGTACAAACACTACAACTTTACAGAGAACAGCATTCAGAACACACTCCAAAATTCACCCCACTGAAGTCTCTACTTCCAGGGCAGGGTGCTGTCGATCCAAATCTCACTAGCCAATGAGAGTAAATTGCTTGAAAGCCCCGCCCACACGAGAGGCTTGTGGCAGAATGGCGAACGTAAACTTGCGAAGCGTGAACGAAATGTTTGAAAGTGTAAACAAAAGCACTGGCAGCACGTTCACAAACCATAATTAGAAAACTGTTAACAAAGAATGCAGTTTATTTGAAGACCATGTGAAAGTTTTTCACTGTTTTCAGTTTCAGAGTGTTTTTCTTCTTTCTCATTGTATATTTTTGAACAGTTACGTTCAATACTTTTTTGGCACAGATTTACTTCCCTACTTGTAGACCTTAATGGCTGTTACAACGAGCTGACATTTTAGACTCCTTCCATAAATGTTAAATAAACACACCATACTGAAAGCATATCCATTTTTCTTTGTTAAATATCAACACATTTTTTAAAAAAAATCTGCTTATTATTAGCCCTATAATGAGCTGTTACTATAGAAACAATAACGCATTAGGAATATAAACCTCACAGTTTTAATTACTGTCAGAGCTGCTGTTATAGGAAATGAATCACCAGCTTCAGACCAATCAGAATCGGTAATTCAACAGCGCTGTGGTATAAATAAACTTAATGTAGTACACTTTAAAATACACTAAAGAATACTATATAATCATACTGTATGAAGAGGCGCATGTTGGCATTTTTGGAAATTTTTGACTTGAAGGTAGTCTTTTAGTTTTAGTCTTTTAGTTTAGATCACTTATAGGAATCTTTGTTGAAACTGGTTTGTGTGTCTGTATAAAGACTCTTTACTCGTATCATGTAAGGAAAGTGTAAGCAGTGTAACAGACTAAATATATTTGGGACAGAAACCTTAGTCACCCGGTGAGCAATGCTGTTGTTCAATCCTCCACCGTTCACCTGTTGTGCTTCCTTTACCTCGGCACACCTGATTCGGCTTCGCAGACATTTTATGAGTTGAGTCAGGTGATTGAGTGTGGGTGAGGAATGTATTTGGATAATTGGTGTTCAGTTGAACGTCATGCTTCACTGCGTCAGTATATTCCAGGAATGAGCTTTCCACACAAGACCACATCTTTATATATACTCCTGTTCGGCAGTCTTAATTTCTTGGTGGTTTTATTTCATAATGATGCCATGTGTACACATGTCTTAGTAAGGTGTTGAGCCAGCACAAACTGGCAGAACAGCTTCTATGCACCTTGGCACAGAGTCACTGGAAGTCTACTGGAGCGATGAACAGCGTTCTTATTCCCTCAGCTGGTGTTTTGATGATGATGGTGGACAGCGCTGTCTAACACATCACTCCAAAATCTCCCATCTGGCCATAACATATGATTTACATCATTTTCATCCTCCTCAAACCTTTCAGTGAGCCCTCGTGCCCTGTGCACGGGGGCGGAGTCATCCTGGAAGAGACCACTCCCATCAGGACAGAACTGTTTCATTATAGGATAAAGGAGGTCAGTCAGAAAAATGTTAGATTGATTTTCAGTGACTCTTCCCTCTAAGCAGAACAAGTGGAACCAAACCATGTAAGCAGAGATAAATAAATGCCCTACACAGAATAACAATTCCACTGCTTTTTCCTTTAATTTGTCACTCGTGTGCAAATTAATGATCATCACTGTGTATGAAATAATAAGATGAAAAAATATTCACGTGCTCAGTCTTAGCATATGATTCGTATCGCACATGGGCTTTAAATTCTCAGATTACACATAGTAGTTACTGTATAATTCATAGTAATCATTCAGTAATATGCTTCATACCGCAGCGCTGTTAAATTCTCAAACCTGATTGGTTAAAAGGTGTTGAATAATTTTCTGTAACAGTAGCTGTGACAGTAATTCTGTCTGCAAGGAAAATCACAGTTTTACGTTAATGCACTTGTTCTGATACACTGTTATTTCTATAGTAACGATATAGAGTGACTTCTAGAGGGTGACCAGTCATCGATTTTGCAGATTTTTCCGCACCGATGACCTACTGCTGGAATGATCAGTTATCGGCAAAAATTCCACACCGATAGTTTTTCCCGGTTGCGTCCGTTGCGGGAGCAGCTGAGAAGGGTCCGCCGTCATTATAGAGTATGAGCGCAGCCTCTAGAGGCGAAATAACCACGATCACAAATGACAAATTTTGTTGTGTTATTTGAAGAGTTTTTTGATTAGAGTGTTACTTTTTGGTTCAGTCTGGATTTATATGTTTTATTTACTTTAATATTTATTAATAGTTATATATTTATTTCATTTTAAACAGTAAACTGCATTTTCATGCTATAAAGCTATAAGTGTTATATAGTGTATAAATTTTAAAAACCATCGATACTGCTCAACTTAGTTGTCAGTATCTGTAAAAAATCGGTCGACTTGTATGGCAGATATTCCATGTAATGTAAGCCATTGGATCTATCCATGAGAAGTTGTTCAGGCTATAACATGACTGTTTAGAGCTGCTGTACATGGGGCCTGTCACCTAATCAGTAGTGTCTGTTCCGTTGTTCACGTCAACTAACATCAGTACTTAAAATTCTTTAATTTAGCTAGTTCGAGTTTGGTAGAATTTGTGTTAAACGTGTAAGAACAGTTTCACATATCCATCCTTGGTGTGTTGTCGCGTCTTGGTGCAGAGGCCAAAACCACAGGGCTGAGATCAGGAAGAGAATTCTAGTGCGATTCGATTACAGCGAGAGTTCTGATTAAAACCAACTGCAGGAAAAGAAGCCAGCTGTGTATTGCTGTGTAGTACGGTTGACATTTTTTGAAATCCAAGCTGGCTGTAAGGTTTGTTGACATATCTCGTTATCATATTTCTGACTAACGAATGGAATTTTTTTGCAAGAACGTTTCCATCCTCGCTACTCTCACGCACACCCTCAACCAGCGATTTTTTTGTTGTTGTTCTCCAGTCTGTTTATCCGCATGGGACCACTCCGATTCAGTCCGAACGAACAGTTTTGAAAGTGGATCGATATGCTGCTTTTCTGCGTTCCTGTGTAAAGCATGACATTAACACCCCTTTTTGTTTTTGTCTCAGGTAACATCATGATTTATTAAACTTCACTAAGGATTTAGCTCTGGCTATTAGCTAACATTACAGCAAGCACGCTTATGTTGGTTACTTTCAATATGAGTTCTGTGTATTCATACCCTGCTGAATTTTTTTTGTTTTTAAAAAAACTATTGAAACTATCGCAGAAATTCGAATGGTTTCCACTACAAATACCATTACAAACCATCAGCCCTTGTTTAACCATTATAACCATTACCAAATGATTTCCATTATGAAGTAGTACATATTTTATAGTACATAGGTCCTTAATGGTATCCACTAGACATAACATGCCACCAATAGAAGGCAACAAATTACCAGTAGAGACCCACAGGGACCTTTACATCTTCCATTAAAACCAGTACAATTCCTATTATGACCATTAAAATCATTACAACTTCTCTGAAGGTTTATATTGGGTTTTTTTTATTTTTTAGCAGGGTATACACACGTCTACAGTAGTTTCTCACTTCAGTAAGTAGCTTGGTGCTTTATGGTAATGAACATTCCCTCCCTTCTTTAAGCTTTAATCATTGCTTAATGAAATATAGTTATGGGCATGAGTATTATTATTTTTATTTTCACTCATTTATAATTTCATAGTCCAGGGTTTTATGAGCATGGTTTATCATACCTGGACTTTAATAATTGTAACACTTTGAGCACTGTTGGTATAATTTCACAAAGAATATTATTACGAGAGCTCATTATTAAAACCCCCCGACTAAAATAAATTAACATATAATACATATTAGATTACATTACAGTAATAGATATTATTGCGCTAATGTTTTTTTGATAGTTGTTTCTCAGAGGTTTATATGTTTGTGACTGTGATGATGTTGATGATGATGACGTGTGTGCGCGTGTGTGTGTGTGTGTGACTGTGCAAGAGAATGCCTGAGGCTTTTAGACAGATAGATATTCAACCACAAGTGCTTAGTCATGCTCAGAGGTGACTGTTCAGACTGTTTACAATAAAAACGTCATGAATCTCAGACGCACTTATTCATTAGATCTTATTAACACTTTCTTCCACATTCATTGAGACATTAAACTCGTGATGAACACACATCTAATGACACAAAACAACTCATACGCAGACAGTGTCGTATATTATGTAACGGGTGAAAGATGCGGTGCGCTGTTAGGAAAATAATCAACGATCTCGTTAATGAGTCTATATTGATCACATATACATATGCACAGTGAAATTCTTTTCTTCGCATACTCCAGCATGTCTGGAAGCTGGGGTCAGAGTGCAGGGTCAGCCATGATGCAGAGCCCCTGGAGCAGAGAGGGATAAGGGCTCAAGGGTCCAACAGTGACTTGAACCCCTGACCTTCCGAGCAGTAACCCAGAGCCTTAACCACCAAGCCACCACTGCCCCCTACCCTGAAGTCAGCCTGAAGTGGATTCTTTTCCAATAGCAGCACATCACAATGTATTTTATTCCTTTTATAGCACAACAGTTTGTCAATTTTATTAAAGAATAACACCACACTTTTTTTATCCGGTTATAGTTACATTTAATGTTGGCTGTGAATGACTGTGAAGGTCTGTGAAGCAAGTTAGTTCCTGTTATCAGTTACATTCTAGCAGCTATATTGTAACAGTTTCCTCATCATCATTGAAGGTTAACAAGACCAGAAAAATGCTGCTTATCATGGTTTAGAGAAACCACAAATGCATTTTTCCACTCCTCTGTTCGGAAGACTTTCCCAAGGTAGAAAAATGTATAACACTGGAGACTGTTTCCATAAATGTCAAATAATCTCCTTACAAGAAAGAAACAGTTGTATTTCCTAAGATAATAGCAGTTTAAAAAAAAAAAAAAAAAAAACTTGACATAGATTATGTCGAGTGTCCACCATAAAAGTCCCTGTTACTATAGAAACGATACCGTATTAGAGCGTGTGCATTAATGTAAACCTAATATTCGAGATACAGTGCTGTTATAGAAAATTTAAGCGCACGTTTTAGGTTTACAGTGATTCAAAAGTAGGCAAGGGGGTCATGGAGGCTTAGTTGTGAGCAGTTTGGCATCGCACCTCCAGGGTTGAGGGGTTCGAGTCCTGCATGTTCCTGCGTTGTAGGCTGATTTGCATTTCCAAATTTCCATTAGGATAAACGGTATAGAAAATGGATGGATGGAAAAGTAAGTAATTACGTGTGACACGTTCACACGTGCCAACACTGGCTATAACTGCTTCTTCTTGGAATTCTACTTTGTAAAATAGAGGGATTTAACTTTTTGTTAACTGAAAAAAAACATCCAGGGGAAGATTCAATGCTTAAACTATAGTAGTGCGTTCAAGGACAGTCTACACCTTCAAGTTCACTCAGAGTTTATTCCAGATCTTTCCAGGGCATACAAACAAGTCTATAGAAACGTGACGCTGTCATCTCCACAACAAGTCCGTGCAACGTTTACGCTCTACTCAAACCGTCACACAAGCTGGCCCTATATCCCACATACCAGCTCTGCAGATGTGTTCAGGGATCACGTTTTTTTTTTTTCTTTTACCAGTTTGAGGTGTACACTGCATGTGTGCGTGTGATGAAGCAATGTTTGTGAGATTTAGCACAGTGTACTAGAGACAGCCCCCCATCCCCCCACCCCCTACTCTCTCATTTAGGATTCAGGAGTGGAGTGTTTATGTATTTTGAGCAGAGCTGCTATTATGTAAAAGGGTGGGTTCCCAATAATTACTCCTCTTCACTCCGCTGAACTTCTCAGGGCTGTGAATTTCTACGTGAATGTTTAAAGTGATAACACAACGTCTTCCCTGTTGTGATGAATGCTATAAACGAGCACTTTAGAGGATTCTTGGCGTTGATCCGTCACTCAGGTTGACTTGACTTATATGGATGAATATTGCACTGCCCTCTGGTGGTGAGTTTTGCCGCTATATAGGTCCAGTTTTGATGAAAATGACACGCTAAATGTGAATCTTTTTTTTCAGTGGAATAGATGTAACCGAATACTAATACATTATTCAGAATGACTCAAATAGATACGAATAGGAAGCACATTTTTACTTTAGTTAGCATGTGGTCAGATATAAGGTTTGCAGGACAAACAAAGACCAAAGACAGCGATTGACTAGGACTACAGTATATATACATAGACATAAAAATACAGACCTTGGATTTCTTTACACAACACCCAACATACCTGTTAATATACACAGCTCTTCCCGTATTTATAAATGTTTATTATCTTGTTAGCTTTGTCACTGCAGCTACCTCAGCTCGATGTTGCACAGCATTGCATTACAGTTCATTTTATACTATATTTTTATGTTTTTCTAGTTCTATGTAAGTAAATTCTGTTTTTACATCACTGGACAGTCATAAAAGGCATTTCATGGCATGTCGTACTGCGTAGGATTGTGTGTGTGACCAATAACATTGGATTTAATTTGATTTGATTCATTAACATAGAACTGTTGTTGGACGGGGGGCGGGTTATAATTTACACCACAAAATCTTCAGGAAAGTGTAACTGGAATTGCTTAAGACTTAAAAAGCCCAGGCAACATCTTTCCAAACTTCCAACTATTCAGTTTTGGTGAAAGGCTCAGACTCCTGTTCTTGGCTGACTGGAAGGCGATGTGGTCTTCTGGTGTTGTAACCAGTTCTGCTCTTTCATATGCATTCTGAGATGCTTTTTCACTCATCATAGTTGTAAAGAGCGGTTACTTGAGTTTACCGTAGCGTAGCCGTCAGTTCGAACCAGAGTGGCCATTCTCTCTGAACTCTCTCATCAACAACGCGTTAGCTCCCACAGAGCTACCGTTCACTGGATGTTTTTTTTTTCCGCACCATTTTGTGTTGTCACAGAACGAACATTTATTATGTAAAGTGTAAACCAAACAACCAAAACTGTGCAAACAAGAATGATAAAAATGACCTGTGGATACGAGGCAAAAGACATAAAGACTATAAGCAATAACATGATGCGCACATGGCAACAAAGGACAACTACAACAAAATCTACGTTGACGTGCGCATCGATATTCCGATATTCATCGGAATTTGGCAACATTCTAATTAGTATCGAGTCGTGTAATCACCGCAATACGATCAGCCGCTTCAGATTAAGAGAATATTCTGATTCCCCAAATTCTGATTCCCACCCCTGGAATATGCCTGTTTTAATCGGAAATGTGTTGCATGTAAACACCTTATTCAAAAAATCCACTGAAAGGAGATAAATGCGCATGCTTAGTCCACAAGGAATTGTGGGTAGCAACGGCAGAATCTTCCAGGAAATCTCAGTGCATATGTGGCTCAGTATACGTACAACAACCATACAGGTATACAGAAATATTCTGATGCCTGTACGCATATAAACATCGTATTCGGAATATGGCTGCAACCCTAATATAGACCGTAAATGCAATTTGATGTGCATGTACAGTAAACATAGCCAGTGAGACACTGAAAAGCTAGAACGTAAATAATGGTGCTAAACAAGGCCTAACAAGACACAGGTGAGCGTGATTAGTGAGGCATGTGACATGCTGGGACCGATGTATAGTAGTATAGTTCTGCGCCCTTTGGCGTTACCCTGACATGTAAACTCCAGAGACCGTTGTGAGTGAAAATCCCAGGAGTTTCTGAAATACACAAACTAGCCATTCTGGCTCCATCAACCATGTCACAATCATAAGTCACTAAGATCACATTTTTTTCCCCATTCTGATGTTTGACGTGAATATTACCTAAAGCTCTTGTATCTACACGATTTTCTGCATTGCGCTGCTGCCATGTGATTGGCTGATTGGATAACTGCATGCATGATCAGGTGTACGGGTGTTCCTAATAAACTGAGCCAATTGTAATGGCGCATACGGCACAGAAGCTGTAGATAAAAATTAGGCTGTAATGCGCAGGACTGTTTCTTTAAGAATGAAAATATTGTTGTACTCCATATAAATTCAGTTGTCTGTGTTGACTTTTTATCAGAGCTTGTGCTCTGAACAAAATACTTGCCGGGTATTAAAGTTACACTCAATTTTAATCTTATAAAGCTTTTTATGATTACATTCTTGCAGGGAAATTAGTTTTCAGATGGATCAAAGTGCAAAAAAAAAAGTTCATGCAGCAGTTTTGCAGCATTAATTAGCAGGACGCTGAACGTGTTATTGCATCAAAAGCAAAAGAGCCAATCATGTTCTGACACGTGAATGAAATATTGGTTTACTATGGGAAACGGGGCGGGGCATGTTTTTGGCTGAGATTAACTATTCACTGGTATATTTCTTAATAGTTTTTTAGTAGTGTGTCTAATTCAGGCTGTTGTCAGGTAGCATGCTGTCTCACACTGCTGATTTTGCTTCTCAGGATGTGTGTGTGTGTGTGTGTGAGCTGAGGCAGTGATGGAGATCAGGCCAAACTGCAGCACTCACTGTGACTCTGCGTCCTGCTTCATCCATCCTGCAGTCAACAAGCAGCAGAGCTGGGACATCCTGCTGAGACTCTGCACTCTTTCTACGGTACATACACACACACACACACACACACACACACGCACTAATGCTCACAACTCTGAAAAAATGTCATGGTATAATTATATGCACATTGAGCTACATTGTGCAGGTTAATTTCACTACCCTACAGTAGATGTGCCATTTACCCAAGTCACTATATTTGATACACCTGTAAAGGTGTGTGTGTGTGTGTTTGTGTTTTATATCTTTGTGTAGACCAAATGTTCCCACAAGGATATGAATATCTGCAGTTTTGAAGTCATGAAATCAGAATGGAAGTTTTGTGGATTTTAGTAGGAATATGTCAGTCTTAAGGTTAGATAAAGGTATAGATATAAGCTGGTGCGCTCCAAAACAGTGACACAATTCACATTAAGACGATATATGCCTTCCAAATTTACACTCTCTCTCTACCAGCAATACGGCTCAAAAATTCCAATGTCATCATTCTGCATTTCAGCTTCTCATCAGATTTTATGTCCAATCAAACGCTCTCTAGAATCAGAAATGTCCCTCCCCCAACATTATAAAAATCCATGGTACTGTCAAGTGAACGCTACTGGCTATTTAAAAAGGGGGACAGGGACACTCTATATGTCCCGCCCTGACTTCCTGTTTCAGTGGAACTTACGTCAACACATTGAATAATGCTGCGCATTTCAAGGCACTTCACAGGAGGGTATTCAGCTGGTCCTCATGAGGTTTTTTTTTTTAACTACAAGAGCTGACCGGTTTTAAGGTTAGGGTTAGATTTAGGTCTAGCATAGCCATCCATCCCATCTTCAACCGCTTACTCCTTTTCAGGGTCGTGGGGGAACCTGGAGCCTATCCCAGGGAGCATTGGGCACAAGGCGGGGTACACCCTGGACAGGGTGCCAGTCCATCGCAGGGCACACAATCAGGGTGCCAGTCCATCGCAGGGCACACAATCACACACCCATTCATACACTACGGACACTTTAGACACGCCAATCAGCCTACAATGTATGTCTTTGGACTGGGGAAACCGGAGTACCCGGAGAAAACCCCCGCAGCACGGGGAGAACATGCAAACTCCGCACACACAGAGCCGCGGGACTCGAATCCCGACCCTGGCGGTGTGAGGCGAACGTGCTAACCACTAAGCCACCGTGCGCCCGTCTAGCATAGCATTTAGCATTAATGAACTTTTATGTATTATCTTTTAAGTTTAAATTTTACATCATTTTGTGTGTGTGTGTAGAGGGTCGTGGAGGTGCAGAGCAGGTCTCTCTCTCCGGTTCTGTGCGCTGTAGTGTGGACGCTGCTTTCCTGTGGGATCTTGCTGTCCTTCCTCTTCCTCCTTTTCACCGTCCGCTACAAAAACAACAGGTACGCAAATCTCACCAGTCTATCTCTTTATCTAATTCTCTCACTTTCTCTCCATTCATTCATACTGTATTCACCCCCTTGAAGTTCTTCTGAAATAGACACCACCGGGAGTAAATGTCATGAAGTGGGGGTAAAATCAACATGCATGCCAGTGTAGTTATTGGTCCTAACTGTGTCCAATATGCTGTTGTGTATAACTGAAATTTCAGGATCGTGAAGATGTCGAGCCCCAACCTGAACATGCTGACTCTGTTAGGGAGCGTGCTGACGTACACCAGTGGCTTCCTGTTTGCTATAGAGGACAGATCACCTGTACAGGGAGCAGGCCCGAAAGCTGTCATGCAGGTACACACTAACACACACACACACACACCTTGGCATTTTTATGTTCCAAGGAGTTCTATGGACAGTCTTTAGTAGGCACTTTATCCTTTACACAGTGATGGTGGATCTGTAGCCTATCCCAGGAACACTAGATGCAAGGTGGGAATACACCCCGGATTAGATTAGCAGTCCATCACAGTGCCCCATAGATACACATATACATACACGTTCACACCTAGGGGCAATGTAGAGTTTGTAAGGGAAACTACAGGTTGTCCCAAAAATCTCCATACACAGGGGACTATGTTTGCCAGGACCACGTCGGATGTGCCTTCGTCAGTGGATGCTCGTGGACGTCTACTTCTCGGTTGGTCCGCAACACTTCCAGTCTTTTTGAATTTGTTAACAAGTTTGCTAACAGTGTGTAATCAAGTGTGATGTGCTCCTGTTAAAGTCCATCGCAACCTTACATGTCCTCAAAACATGGCAGTAATTTGTCCGACTTCCGACATGGATAAAGCAAAGAAAACGTCGCGGTCAAGTTTAGTCAAATCAACTCAGTATGACCAGTAAACACTTACAAGTAGCGCTTCTTACCTTTAAACAAGATCAATCAACGTACAGACATATTAGATTATTAAATCTATAACACTGACTATACAATTCACTGTTCGAGGAGGAAAACTTACAGTACATCACAGTTAGCGGACTAAATGGTCTGCACATATATAGCGCTTTTATCCAAAGCACTTTACACTGGTTCTCATTCACCCATTCACTAACACTCTCACACACCAATGGTAGCAGAGCTGCCATGCAAGGCGCTAACTTGCCATCAGGAGCAACTTGGGGTTCAGCGTCTTGCCCAAGGACACGTCGTCATGTGGAGGCACGTGGGCCAGGAATCGAACCGCCAACCCTACGATTAGTGGATAAACCACTCTACTCTCTGAGCCACAGCCGGACTAGCTTGTTGCTAGCAAAGGACAACCGTGGAGGCATCCTTTGGTTTTACACAAACGTACGGATGTCGAAAAATTATGTAACTCTGAGCTCCGACTTGCCACACTTTCGAAACCGAATGTATTAAGACCTCGAGATAGGCTCCTGATCTACCACCAGCCTGACTTAAAATGAATGAATGTGTTGGACTCACAATGCTAAGTCTAAATGAATTAAGTCAGCCGTCTGGATTAATCTTTACATGCGTGTTGACTGAAGTCACCGTTCTCTGTGTGCAGTATTATGTCAATTCCAGCTACATATTTTTTTGTCGTTTAAAGAAAAGACTATATCGGCACTGCAGTTATAAAGAGATCTGTTTTATTTATCCATTTAGTCTAGAATCTAGTCTGAATTCTCCTCTTAGTATTTGAGTCACACAGTAGACTAGATTGAGTCTGTTTGCCAAAAGCCAATATTTGTGGCTCACCATGGCTTAGCGTATATCTTTATTTAAGTCTGAATCCATGTCAGCTTGTGTATTAACTTAGTGTGTGTGTGTGTGTGTGAGTGTGTGTGTGTGTGTGTATGCACATGTGTGTTTGTCTAAGTTGCCATTTGTTATGGATTGTCAGCGGGTTAATGGTCCTTTTATCCACCTGTGATGATTTGATCAAGGATTAGACTCATTTCAATCTCAGCCTAGCAATCACAACCTCATAACCTACTCCTTGGAGCAATCCTTGTTGAAGGGGTCTGAAAAGAACCTTTAAAGTTTCCCCAGAGGAACAAGACCAAGAACTTTGGTTCCTAGGTTTTTGAACCTTTTTGGGAGTCCTCATTATAACATTGTTTACGTGAGATATTAGATAGTAAATTGAGTTTATTGGTTAAGAGTTAAAGTTATGAACACTTTTAGAAATAAAGAGGTTTCTTAAAGCGCACCTATTATGGTTTTGAAACGTTCCTAATTTTGTTTTAAAGGTCTCATACAATAGATTTACATGCATGCAAGATCAAAAAACACTTTAATGTGCTCATAATTTAAACTGCATTACCTTTTTCCCCCAGTGTCACAAACGACTCGTTAAATGATCCGTTCTAAAGGATTCATTCTAAACTCCTTCTTTCAGAGAGCATACTCTGCTCTGATTGGTCAGATGTCCCAGTCTGTTGTGATTGGTCTATCGCTGTCAACGCGTTTCAAAAAGGACATGCCCACTACCATAACGAGTTTCAGCTCCATCTGTTCGCAAAACAGCCGATGAAGACCAGAGGCAGGGCTTATTGTTACAAACCTGCGTAGGTTAGTACAGGAAGTAAGTCTGGAATTACTAACGACTCGTTTCAGCTGTTCAGAATCGGCTCCTTCTTTTGGGAGTCAATAAATCCGTTTGTCGTGCACTTTGCAGACTTTTTACATTCACAAACAGTTATATAACACGCCACATGAAAGGTAATATTTGAAAAACCATAATAGGTGCACTTTAAGTGAGTTGTTTTTTTGCCATAGTTAAGGGTTTTTATTTACTAAAGAGTATCTAACTGGAACCCTTTAAAGATTCAAACAGATAGACAAGCTAAAAACCCTTTAGGATTTCCATGGTTAATATTTTGTTTCTCCATTTGCTCTTGTTTCTGATGTCTGCTGTGTTTCAGGCGTGGGTCTGGACGCTGTGTATCGGCAGCTCTTTGGTGTTCGGACCCATCCTGGGGAAAACATGGCGTCTCTACAGGGTCTTTACTCAGCGTTTACCTGACAGGAGAGTGGTGAGTTCACTCTGAGGACACAAGCACTAAGTAGTTTTTTTATACTGTTTGAAATTATTTCAACATAATGTTGAAGCTGAAACCCCTATTCGTGCAACTCAATCGTTTTTTTATTTGCCATTCTAACAATACACACAATTACCAAAAGTACACAAACTAATGTCATTTCTTTAAAAACTATTGATTTGGCTTGTGGTCTGCGATATGTACAGATGATAACTGATATTCAAACAAGCATATATTTAATTCATGTATCAGGATAGCAGTATATCATCATACACTCAACGTCCACTTTATTAGGAACACCAGTTACACCTGCGCATTTGTGCAGTCCAATCAACCAACTGATGCTCTAGACCTATATCTGTATAATTTTCTCCACTGTACTGCTGCCACATGATTGGCTGATTGGATAACCGTGTGAATGAGCAGGTCTACAGTGGATGGTGAATGTATATGAAGAATTTGCATGTGATACTTTTTTTGATTTCTGTCTTTCAGATCATCCGTGATATTCGGTTGATGGGTTTCGTGGCACTGTTGGTCTTGGTGGATTTGCTGATTCTGGCGGCGTGGAGTCTCACCGACCCTGTGAAGTGTTTCCGATCAGTCAGCGCTCTGGTCAAGGTATAGCACAAAAGTTAAGGTTCTGGGTTATCAATCGGAAGGTCTGGGGTTCAAGCCCCAGCACTGCCAAGCTGCCAGTGTTGGGCCCTAGTGCCCTTAACCCTCTCTGCTCCAGGGGTGCTGTATCATGGCAGAGTTGTTATAATTTATCAATTTGAGCAAGAATAAATGTTCCACAGAGCGATTAAAGCCCATCTCCTTGAGACGCTCGCTAAACACCTTGTAAATCTCTGTGTTCTTATGCGTTTTTGAAAGTCAGAAATATGTTCCTCAGACCGAATTTCAATGAGGGATTTTACCATGTGTAAAATTTTATGGTCCAGGTTAAACCACGATTCATGTTGCGAGCCATTAGCAAAACAAGCACACTTTTTATGTAACGCATTGTTCCCATCATGCATTGCTATAGAGGTTGGTCCGTTGGTCCACTGGGTTGGATTGCTTTCTCACAACAAGCGAACCGCTCCAGAGTGATCGCAAACCGATTGTTTTGGTGCCAATATGAGCGTGATTGTCGTGTTCACATGTGTCTAAACGAACCGAAACAAGGGAGGAAACGCACAATTTTCCAAAACAAACCCTCCAAACGAACCAGGTGTGAAAATTCCTTCAGGATTCTGATGTTCTTCAGATCTGAAATCTTAGGGTTATGATTGCTTCAAATCTGAAATCTTACTCCTAGCAATTTCAAAACAAAGGGAACAAAATGATAAAAATGTAAATTTTTGAAGATACTTTATTTTATTTTATATGACACGTATATAATTCAAAATATACAAAATACATACTCGGGTACTTTTGTCAAATTCCAAGCTCCGTATTCTTTTTTTACTTTTAATTTACTTTTTGTCTTATTACTGTACCTCCTTTGTTAAAACAAAGTGCTGGTGAAGTGCTGATCACGGTTTTCTGCAGCAGTACAGAATAGTTGTTACTGCCCCCTGCTGGTAAACACTGGAGTTTCAGGTGATTAAAAGAAAATCAATGAATTTCTACTTACCTTTATGAATACATTACAGTATTGACAGTCTGTGTTAACCAACAGTATAAAAAAATAAAGAATTGTACAACCAGGCTTCTTCATTGTGTGGAAAAGTGCTCACTTTTATGTCAGGAGGTTTTGTTTTATTTCTCTATATTAGGTGGTAGAGTTTGATGTGCGTTACTCCTTGTCTCAGACGGACTCCTGCTCCTCTCACTACTCCGAGCTGTGGGTTCTCCTCCTCTGTGCACTCAAGGTGAGAACACAAACATGTAACACCACCTGTGAATGCTTCGTTTATAGTCCTGGAGTTTTCCTGCACTGCGGAGTGAATCATTTTACCCTCACACCCCTCTAATGTGGCCGTTTCAGTTTATAAATGTCTTCATAATTAAGTAATGAGCATGTTAGAGAGGCTAAAAATAAAATGTGCTGTGTAAATGATCCTTCTTTAACTCTCAGCGGGTAGAGGGAGATGCGTGCTCCTGGGCGGCCTGGGAAATAATTACATTATAATACTTGCACAATATTTGAGACTGCACATTAATTATATTAATTATATTCTTATTCAATTTATTGAGCTTACTGGATGAAAAAAGTTACATATATATTTTTTTCATTCTAAACAATTAACCTCAGGATCAATAAATTATCTGTCTGTCTGTCAGTGGAGCCTGTAAGACTGAGGGCATTACCTGAACTTTATTTTATATAGTTCCTTTAAAAAGTCCTCTCAAGGCTCTTTACATGGGAAAAGAAAACAGAAACAGAAGTACATAGCATAAAACAAAAAAAGCTATATAAGCATGTATAAATAACAGTTAACGATAAAATTCTATTAAAATAATAACAATAATAGTAATAATTTTTTTTTTTAAAGTAATCAAGCAAAAACTTTATTAAAGAAACATGTTTTGAGAGAAGATTTAAATACACTAAAAGACTGGGCTTCTCTAAGATCAGATGCTAGTCAGTGCCATGGTTTTGGAGCAAAAGCAGAAAATGCCCCATCACCCATAGTACGTAAACAAGTCGTAGGGACACGTTTTAGGGTGTAATGGGTTAAAAGCTCAGACAAACACTGATTAGAAATAGAAAGGAGAAATTACGATGTCGACTACCCCATAATACAAAGCTGAAGAGGTTGTTGTGTTCTGTCCAAGGTACAGTCTTATTAACAGTTATAAATCTGATAAATGTGAAGGTTTTTACGGCTTGTAATATACAATGTGAAAGCGCTGTGTTGCTGATTCATGTTTGGGCACTGTGTGTTTAGATTGGGTTTGAAGAACAATAAAAGCAGACACACTGACTATGTTTACATGGACAACAGTAATCTAATTATTGACCTTACTCTGATTAAGATAATAATGTGATTAAGGTGTTTACATGAGTTGCTTTTAGAATACTCATTTACATTAACATTTACATTTATTCACTTAGCAGACGCTTTTATCCAAAGCGACTTACAAATGAGAAAGATACAAGCAAAGCGATATCTCAAGCAGAGAACAATACAAGAAGTGCCACCATACGAGATCTATTAATTGAATTCCAGAAGAAGCAAAGTGCAGAGTAGAGGTGCAATTTTTTTTTATGATGAGTTTGTTAGGTGTTCATTGAAGAGGTGGGTCTTTAGCTGTTTTTTGAAGATGCTGAGAGATTCTGCGGTCCGGATTGAGATCGGAAGTGCATTCCACCTCTGAGGAACAGTTAGTGTGAAGGTTCTGGAAAGAGACCTTGAGCCACGCTGAGTTGGAACTGCTAAACGTCGGTCGCTAATCGATCGCAGATTGCGAGAGGGAACGTAGGCCTTCAGGAGAGAGGTGAGGTAGGAGGGTGCTGTTCCTGACAAGGTCTTGTAGGTGAGCATCAAGGCCTTGAACTTGATGCGGGCAGCTACAGGAAGCCAGTGGAGGGAGATGAAGAGGGGTGTGACATGGGTTCTCTTGGACTGGTTGAAGACGAGGCGCGCTGCAGCATTCTGAATCATCTGAAGGGGTTTGATGGAGCTGGATGGGAGGCCTGAAAGCAGTGAGTTGCAGTAGTCCAGTTTAGAGATAACAAGAGTCTGGACTAGTATCTGTGTAGCCTGTCCGGTGATGTAGGGTCGGATTTTCTTGATGTTGTAAAGGATGAACCTACAGGACCTTGCAGTTGCTGAGATATGGCCTGTAAAGGTCAAGCCGTCATCAAGAATCACCCCAAGGTTCCTGGCCGTCCTGGTTGGCATGAGTGTGAGTGAGCCGAGCTGTACAGTGAGGTTGTGGTTGATTGAGGGACAGGCTGGGATCACGAAAAGCTCAGATTTTGCCAGGTTAAGCTTAAGATGGTTTTCCTTCATCCAGACCGAGATGTCCGAAAGGCAAGCAGAGATGCGTGCAGAGGAGATACTCCTTTCATGTTCCAGTGTTACATGTTATAGAACATAGGTCGATTAACGGCACACGTCATTACGTCACCACGACACGCCGTCCGACGTCCCTCCAGAATTCCACACAACATAAAGTTCATCTTCGTTATGGTACCGTATGCAGTTTTGACTGTTTCATTTTTAATTTTACAAAAGCTTCAAGTGCAGTTAATTATTTGTCATGCTGTACATGCAAACAGACGACTGCTTGAAGCCGTGGGCTGCGTCTGAAACCACATACGTACTTACTACATAGTAGCCGAAGTATGTACATTTCTCCTACTATATACACGTGTATTTTTCCTACTATATACGTGTATTTCTCCTACTATATACATGTGTATTTCTCCTATTATATACACGTGTACTTCACCTACTATACACATGTATTCTCCTACTATACATGTGTATTTTTCCTACTATATACGTGTATTTTTCCTACTATATACGTGTATTTCTCCTATTATATACACGTGTATTTCACCTACTATACACATGTATTCTCCTACTATATATGTGTATTTCTCCTACTATGTAAACGTGTATTTCACCTACTATACACATGTATTTCTCCTACTATATACGTGTATTTCTCCTATTATATACACGTGTATTTCACCTACTATACACGTGTATTTCTTCTACTATGCACGTGTATTTCTCCTACTATACACTTGTATTTCTCCTACTATGCAATAAAAAAACATATTGTCAGCCATTTCTTCAGAACAGCACACTTTTCAATTCCTCAAACAGGACATGTTGCTTTGTTTTTGTCTGGATACTTTTGACATGAATTTCATCCTGTGTATTAACTTCAAGAGACAGATAAAGTGAGGCTGGTGAGGGAACAACAGTTTCTACAGCTGTTGTAGTGTAACTGATGCGTAACAGGAATGAACTTGTGCCGTGGACGATCCACAACATCAAATGTAACTATAAATGGTTAAAAAGCATGATGTGTTGCACATTAGTATGTTTAAAAAATGTTGCTGTGGTATAAGAGGAATAAAACTCTTGAGATGCTGTACATGCTGTTATAAGAAAAACTGTCCACCTTGGCTGCATCCCTCCATCGTATCTCTGATTATTTTCCTATAATAGCTCCACGATGTTTTAATCCTTACTTAACATGATAAATAATAATGTCATACTCCTGTTCTGTGCTGTAGGCCGGTCTGCTGGTGTATGGCATGTACCTAGCTGGACTGACCAGTAGCGTTAGCCTGCCTCCAGTCAACCAATCCCTGACCATCATGACCGCTGTCTATCTGGTCACTGCATCCACCGCTCTGGCCGTCCCCGTCTCTCTCTACCTGCGCTCATGGCCCAACCTGGTCTACAGCATGCTCTCTGGAACCATCTTCATCTGCACAACTGCCATTAACTGCCTTATATTTGTGCCCCAGGTGAGAAATGGTATATCACGGTATAAACAAGGTCTCATTCTTAACCCATTACACAAAGTCAAATTTCAACTTGTTCTGAAAGAAAAAAAAAACAAACTTAGACATCATCAATCAATAAAGTGAGCTCAGGGTTCGGCGACTCAGCATAAGTTGTCAGTGTAGAGAGGACATTGCTGATGTCAGCTCTTTCACAGAGTCCCTGTTGGCTGGAGTTCCTGCGCTGGTGCTTTAGGAGATAATGCTTGACCTAGCTGATGATAAAGAAGCACCTGATCAGTAAAATGTATTTATTCATTGTTGTCTGGATGCACATACCGCTACTGATTCTTCAATTGGCTACATTGATACAGTATATTATGATATAATAATAATAATAATAATAATAATAGTTTTTTATTAACCCTTTTTATATCACCCCTTTATTGCTTCACATAGCAATAAAAAACATAATCATTTTAAAAATCATAAAAAGAACATTTAAAAAGAAATCAAACCAAAAAAATGAATAAAAACTCACCCAGCAGCAGTGTATGATTAGAAATAGGTTTATTTATTCATTCATTCATTCATTCATTCATTCATTCATTCTAATTATGCACTGTTGCTGGGTGAGGTTTTTTTTTTTTAATTTCTTTTAAAGTTTTACTACAGTTTACCTATGACTGGCATTTCAATTAATTATACAATATACATAATATTTAATCGTTCCATCAAATACCTAAATCATCGTATTTAAGAACTTGTTCATCATCCACTCTCAGATAGTGTTATCTTTAGTGTTTTGAGTAAAAAAAATTATGCAGTAATCACACACACACACACACACATATATATATATATATATATATATATATATATATATATATATATATATATATATATATATATATATATAATATGTGTGTGATTACCACATAATTTTTGTGTATACATATATATATATATATATATATATATATATATATATATACACACACACACACACACACACACACACATAGACATACTAAAGATGCTGTGAATGGAGACTGTGAATTGTGCTCCACCTGGGCCAATTGTTTGTGTCTGAAATTAGTAATTCGGATGAGGATGCAGAAGTCAAAAGCAACTTGTGTGATTCGTGTGATCAGGCTATTCATGTGAGACGTCTTTCATGCATTTGTTGACATATAAGTGACTCGAACCATTCAGGTAAGATGAACTGCCCAGTGCTCGATAAAAACATTACCCACACACTGCTGGGAATGATTAAGCACAACTCATACACACTGCACTTAACCTTAAAGCCAGGGAGCAGTCAAAGTTGTAGCAGATTAAAGTAGGACATGCAAGTGTGATTCATTGGAATTGATGGGAAGGAACCTCTGAACCATTTCTGCTTTAATGTTAAAGAAAGCCGTACAGCAGGATGAAATATAATTGCACCATTTTTTATTGAATAGAACTGTATATCCACTCTTCTTTCCCCAGTTGACCCAGTGGAGACAGTTTGAAGAGGATGTGAACCCTCAGCCCAGCCATATGGCCAAGTACTTCAGCAGCAAGAGCCTGCGCTCCAGCGAGAACGACATCTACTACCTGCTCGGAGAATACGACTCCATGAAGAGGTTAATCAGTGAGGTACGAGCACGTCTCTCGTTGCTGACATACTGTATCACCGTGCTCCGATATCATTTACAGCAGGGCGGCTCAGCCATTCACGCTAAAACTACTCTAAATCTACACCTGGTGCTGATATTCCTTATGGTTCTGAATGCTGTGATTAATAACATGCGAGATACATTATGCAGCAGCACATCTTCAGGACTCCTGACTAGAGGAAGCTTGAAAAATATACTGTAGGCGTTGGGGGGGGCCTGTTTAGAGTATAGTGAAATTACACAAATTCCCTGCATGTATTTCACACCTCCAAGGTTGCCAGATGTTTCCTGCATCTTATATGCTTTGAATAGCATCCAAGTCATCACCTTAAAAAGGTGTCAAATGAACTGCAGTGTAACATAAAATACAATTTAGCATTTTAAAAAACCTCCCACAGGAATCTAGTTTCCAATAGATTGCCTCAGAAATTGTTCTAGTGATTATTAATTGTCACATTAATCACTTCAAAATGTGGTTTAATTTAACAACATGGGTTCCATCCTGGGGTGCACGGTGGCTTAGTGGTTAGCACGTTCGCCTCACACCTCTAGGGTCATGGATTTGATTCCCGCCGTGTGTGTGCGGAGTTTGCATGTTCTCCCCGTGCTGCAGGGGTTTCCTCCGGGTACTCTGTTTTCCTCCCCCAGTCCAAAGACATGCATGATGATTGGCATGTCCAAAGTGTCTGTAGTATATGAATGTGTGTGTGATTGTGTGCCCTGCAATGGATTGGCACCCTGTCCAGGCCTTGTGCCCGATGCTCCCTGGGATAGGCTCCAGGTTTCCCCGTGACTCTGAAAAGGATAAGCGGTATAGAAGATGGATGGATGGGTTCCATCCTCATTATTCACAGAGGTAGGTAGAGTAGTCAAAGATTTTACTCAAGTACAAGTAAAACTACTAATAAAAACAATTACTCAAGTGAAATAATTACTTGAATAAGAGTAATAAAATATCCAATGAGAAGGCTACTCGAGTAGCAAGTCACTAGTTACAGATCTGATTAAAATGGAGGGAAAATCCTGAATCTCAGACTAAATGGAGGACTGTAAGTCACACCTCTCCTTGAAAGTCTGTCTGTTCTGTTTATATGATAGAAAACCTGGGTTCAAGATGAAGTTGCATATCCCAGTCCTGTGATGGGTACAATAACACACATCCTGTCATTTTCAACACAAAATCTCACACACACACACCAAAAAACAAACATTTTCCCAACAATTGGCTGTCTTAACATGTTAACAACACAAACCTGTCAGCATTTAAACAAGACAACAGAGAACAAACGAACAGGAACAGAACTGAAGAGAAAGTGTGTGTAGAGAGAGAGTGAGTGTTTGTGTGTGTTAGTAAAAGTACATTTCTGTGATTAAAGATGAACTTGAGTTTTGCTTGAAGTTTCTCATTTGTAAGTTGCTTTGGATAAAAGCGTCTGCTAAATGAATAAATGTAAATGTAAATGAGTAAGAGTATAAGTATGGCCAGTTAAACCTACTCTTAATAGTAATTTTTCCCCCCCAAAAGTTACTCAAGTAAATGTAACAAAGAAAATGTAGCGCATTACTACCCACCTCCGATTATTATCTGATTATATTATCTGATTATTATCTGACTTAATGAAGCCACGAGAAATTGAATCGAGGTCATGAAATCGTAATGTGGGTGTGAGCTGTCGGCTATTTTATAACTCACTATTTTAAGTTTAATTGTTATTATCTTATCAAGTTTGATTATTTATTGTGTTTGTTTTTTTTTTCTTCATTTGATACATTCTCCTGGAAAGAACATGCAGAGCATGAACGAAGAGCTGATAATTGTATCCACAATAAAAAAGCAATGTCTCTTATTAAGACATGTCTCCTTGACAGTCCTCCATGCAGAAAAAAATGCCTTGTGGTCTTTAAAGAGATTATAATATTCTTTAAATAGAGTCATATTTATGTATTTCATATTGGCTATTATAGTGGGATATTTTTTTGTGTATTTACAGCCCAAAACATAAGTTTCTCACTTTCAGCCATCATAACAGTGATGCTGGACTTAATCCTGTTCTTCACATGAGCTTATGTAGAATCGTGTATAAATGAGACTCGAACTCCACTCCTAAGTGAGTAACTCTCAAGTAAATTCTGAACAGCGCTTAATTCTGCACTTATCTCTGCATACGGCTCAGTAGTAGTAATAAAACTTTGAGAGACGTGCAGTGGTAACGTAAGGGTGTGTTGCTACATCCAATTCATTCAAAAGAGCAAACAAAAGATCTAGGGTTAATTCCAGATGTGGTGCTTGCATCTGGAGTCTATTTTGTTGAGTTTGTCATTCAACTTTTGGTGCAGTTACTCTTGGTTCCTTACTTTTGAAACAGGAAGACTGTTTAGACAAGTGCTTTAACCTCGTAATTGTAACTTCAGTGTGTTGGCGTATAGTGTAAACAACTAAAAAACAATCCACCCACTTATTATACTCTGCACTGTATAGCATATGAACACAATTTGAAATGACGGAACGTACTTTGGGATTGTCATTTCATAGGTATGGCCGCTTTGTGATGCATAAAGTGTAAGACGATTATCCCGTGAGCTCTGAGATTAGTGGTTTTGTGAAGGCTCCTGCTGAGGATTCCAGAGCTGGGCGTGAGTAGCTGTAAACCATGCGTCACTGAGACATGTTTGAGGCCTAGCCCTTTTGTTTTACATTTCCCCAAGGCACCACTTTAAGACCTCACATCCTGTTAAAGCTTTCCTGCTCCATTCATTCACTTGCAGAGATCTTTATCTGTTCAGAGTGCTGTTGTTATTTGTAATGGTCCACATGATTATAAAGGTCAGCCATTGTAGGTTTAAACGTTCTGTGGAAATTGGAGCTGATCTAGAAACAGATCACATTTTACACTCTTGGAAAATGAAAAAATTCCACCTAGCACCCGAAAGATTCTATGTATAACCCTATAGTGTAGAGTTTCCATTAGGGCTGTGATGGTGGCCATGACAACTGCGGTGGTAGTTCACCTGTGGTGGTGTCACATAACAGGCCACGTTAATGTTTCTGTTTGAGTATGCACTATGACAAGTACAAAGTTCAACGTTTTGTATAAAGTGTAATGAACAGTTGCTATATTCATTTGTATTTATAGCCTACCATATAGTGGGAGATTTTATATTAATACACAAATTACATAATCATAATCAAACGCCTTATATGGTATTGTATGGGTGTGGGGAGTGTTAAACGGGCAAACACTACAAATCTCAGGAGCCATCTCCAGGCATGTCACCTGACCACGTTTTTTTTTTTTTTAAACTTTATGTAATATTTAGATTTATAAACATATTATATTATATTATAAACATACCATCCTACTGGTATTTCTTTCAAAGTTTTATACTGTAGGCTTGTGGTATACTACACTTGTAAAAGAAATAAAGTATTCGTTAGAGAAATGTGCGATCGTGTTTCACTCACTTCTCCTTCTGTTGTGGGTCAACCACATTACTGTATCCCACAGCGCCCTCAGGCTGTTTCTCATTGCAACAACACGACACAACAAGGATATATTGAGTTGTTTCACTGACGGAAGTGCTAAAATAAAGCCTCATTTAATTTTTTTATATTTTTATTCCGCTTGTTTGGTCATTAACCACCGCGGTGAGTGAAATTTATATCACTATATAATAGTAAAAAGTGGTATAATGCTGCCACCGTCACAGACTTAGTTTCCATTTCAGAAAGAAAATCCATGTTAAGAACCTTTAAGGAACATTTTTTAAAGAGTGCATGTACTGTACCTTTTCTCAGAGTTCTTTGTTCTTTGTTTGTCACTCTTGGGGAACTCTCAATGGTTCTATGTAAAATCCTACAACAGAGGGTTTCCCTTTTAGAAAAGATTCCAAGTTGATCTCCAAGAACTAGAACCTAGCTAGAACTGTTATCCATCCGAAGAACCCTTTTTCTGAGAGTAATATTCAGGTTAGATGAGCAGTTTTTCCTCAGCAGAATTGCTGTACCCTAATTAAAGTCCCACTGGGTCTGGGCCCCTGGGAAAACCGTTAAAGGGTCTATGTGCTGTCCAACAACAGACTTTTTTTTTTTTTCCAGAAAAGCTACCAAGTAGAGAAAACTCTTGAGGAACCCTTTTTTTCTTGAAGAGTGCAGCTAGCACCCTGCAGCATTCTTCAGTTTGTCACTGTGAGAGAACTCTTTATTGGTTTAATGTACAACCCTACAGAAGAGGCATTACCTTTCAGAATGAAATCCATGTAGAAAACTTTTAGAAGGCTAGAACCATTAACTGTTAATCCAAAGAACCCACAATGAGCCAAACATACTGATTTGTGTATTTGGATAAAGTTCTTTTACTAACTGAACTGTGATTTTTGATTGTATGTGTTCTCCTAATGCCAGAAAGATGCAGTAATAAACAGCCTCCAGGAGCAAGTGAAGAACGCCAAGGACAAACTGCTGAAGCTGATGTCTGTGGGCCACCTGCAGGACGAAAGAGAAATGGACTCTTCCACCACAAACCTCAATTCCTCCTCCACCCAGACTACAGTGGTACCTCCTGAGCCTCCTGCTTCTCCTCTCCCCATGAGAGAGGTCACTCCTCCTGCTGCTCTCTCCACTCCACCATATGTGCCTCCTCCATCAATTCCATCTTCACCTCCTTCACTCTCCTCTTATGAAACACCTCCTTCTTCACAACATACAGAGTCTTCACCCTATTTCTCTCCTCCAGACACGGCTCCACAGAACTCCCAAGTAAGCCACTTGAAACTTGAAAATGCAGGTTTGACCAAAGAATCTCAGCCCAAACGGAACTTTAAGAGCACATCTGTCAGCGTTGAACCTTCTGAAGTAATGAACATGCCTTTAGATTCACCTGTAAACCTGATTACGTTGCATGAGTCCACATCTCCGGCTTGGTCCGGTCCACCTCCAGATGCAGCAGGTTCAGTGGTAGAGTCCATTGTGCCTTCAGTGGTGGGTCGCCAGGGTTTTGTGAGCAGCGAACAGCTGGAGGAGATTCTGCACGATTTGAGTGTGGATGCCATAAGCAGCTCACTCAGATCGCCAGACGGAGTGAGAAGACCATCGTATCCTGCCAATCCTGCTGGAGTGAGAAGACCATCGAATCCTGCCAATCCTGCCGGAGTGAGAAGACCATCAAAGACGATTTTCTCATCCCGGTCGACTCTGCAGTTGTACTTTCCAAGCATCTCACCTTACATGATGCGAAAACGCAGACCTCCATTCCATGCGTGCAGAAAGGGTCCTCCTCCATACTACTACCCAGGCTCAGCGCCCCCTGGCTGTAGGAGGACACGTGAACTAAAACCAGCTTCCAGCACTTCTTTGGCGCACAAGGAATTGCATAATACGGAAAGTGAGGGAAATGAGGGCGAGAAAGAGGATGAAAGCTCTAGGACATGGTTTGACTCAAATACCCAATCACGCTCAGGCAGGAGGAGATCGAGACGCACCCCTCGAGACTGTTCTTCTATAGAACAGCCCTCAGGTTCTTTAGCAGGGCTTGAGAGGACCAGAGCTACTGATTCGTATGGATATTCCGACTCGGAGTCCAGCAGCTCAGAGGATTACTGCTACTACCACCGGCCATACTGTGAAGCCTGCATGCACAGTCCTTATGCCTCCAGTGACAGCAGCAGCTCAGAGACGTCTGACAGCGAGTACACAGAGCTGGATCACTCCTCACATCCTGTGGTCAACTTCAAAGAGGACCTCAAACCCACATTTGTTTGAATAGAGGAGGTCGAATGAGACATGGGGATCCAAAAGGATCAGACTGCAATAAAACAGGACACTAAATACTAGCATCTATGTGTGTGTGTGTGTGTGTGTGTGTGTGTGTGTGTGTGTGTGTGTGTGTATATATATATGTATATATATATATATATATATATATATATATATATATATATATATATATATATATATATATATACATTTAAATATTTAAAAAATTACCTACAGTGAATTCCAGAAATAAATGCACAGATTTTATGGCTGGAATCCTGTAATTGGAGTCCAATTCTAAAAGTCCAGTTGGAGTCCATGTCCAAGTCTTTCATGTGACAAAGTGACAGTCAACTATTCATTTCCAATGCCACACAGAGTCGTTATTCCTTCTAGATTTGAATTAAAATTTTCTTGACTTTGTCCTAATTAGGATATAACTGAAATAACAAAACAAAATGGGTGCTACCAGTAATTTCCTCCAACCAATCCTGCGGTGCAGCTTCTTCGACTAAACTTCTCTCCCAGAAATGTAAGAAAAATTGATAACTGTGGATTCATATATTCATGGGTTTCATTAGAACATATTTTAATGTAACATGATGATATTTATGTATACAGTAGATTATATAGAGTATATTTGGGCTGTTGTCATCTATTAGCTGGACAGGTCACGCCCACAAACAATAAATAACGAACAATTTCACTGACTTCTCACTTACCAGTGTGAATGCAGGGTAATTTTGTATAGTTGTCACAATCAGTGGCGGACTGAGCACTAGGCAAAGGTAGGTGACTGCCTTGGGCCCCCAGAAGCCCCCTAAATGCAAATTCTATATATTTTTAATGCTAAGTATCATATGCTGAAAATGTAAATATCAATGTTAAAACACTGAAATGAGGGGCCCATTCCTATATATTGCCCAATATCACTAAATCCTCCCCTACCCACAATCCCACAATTCTGCATTATGCTATACACCATCATTACCCACAGGGACACAAAATGATGATACAGTGGTCCTCTTAGCCTCAAGTCTCATTAGTGTAGCTGAGCTTCAACAAGCTGATAGTGCATAAAGGTAGAAAGCGCGAAGAGCAAAGCACTGAGAAGGAAAAAGGGCACGAGTTTACATTTTATATAACTCATACTCATAAACGTTTTTCATGTGTACATACTGACACCTTCATTTATATAATATATGTTCAAAATTTTACAACACACAAGCACTGTACACACAGTTACATTATTCTAAATGAAATGCACGATGTCTGAAGCAAAACACATATTCTGAACAACTTAGAGAATTTCCTTTTAGTTAAACCTTACAGTCAAAAGCTCTTTTCAGCCATTTTAGCTGTTATTCTCATGCTTTAACACATCTGTAAAGAATCTCAATCTGTACTGAAGATGTGTCTTAATATCTCTCTTTAAAAAGAGACCAAGTGGATGATAAAACGATAAAACAACTACTTGTTTGTTCATGTAATACAGTTTATACATGTTCATACAGTCTGAAACGTCAAACTTTAAATTTGTTTTGGATTTCTATTTATTCCTCAAATTTGAATGTGAGGTTTTTTTTGTAGATGATGTTTGTGTTGATAACTAGATAAAGTTTTAGTTTATTATTTATGTAATTTAAAACTTTTTTTTTAAGATTGTTACCAGTGACTGCCTCAACTGCTGTTTTGCTGTGCTGGTTTATGTTAAACTGAATTGTTGCTTTCACACTTCAGAGTGTTTGCTTTTTTAATATATATATTTGTATGCTTTGTTACTGTTTACTATAGCTTTCCTTTCTTATTAATCCTAAAACATCCTAAATGAACCAGTTTAAGCAATTCAATTCTTTGGGGTGGCTCATAACAGGTAATACTGTACAATTTCATAAACTGCAGGATGTGTGCAAAATCAGATATATGATGTATGCCATAAAAGGGGTTATGCTCTGTTTGACCACCAATCAGTATTCCCACAAAAACCTGATAAGAAATGCTTGTGCATAAATCCATAATCTACAAAGTAGATTACTGATATCTGTATTTCATTTATGACTAGACAAAATGCTAATTTAAGATACCATCTAATCACATTTTGAGTATTGATAATACTGTCATGTTCGCATGTATGGAAGCTCCAATTTAAGATATTTGCCTTAAATACCTTAAAACACAAATTGTAGATTGTTACTAGTCCTAAAGAAATTTAAGGTATGTCTACTTCCGAGTCATAATTTCAGTTAAAGCTATCTTAAATATATTCCGGTAACATGATTGTGGATGTCTTAAAATATATTTTGACTTATTGAAATGTACAGTCCCCTCTAAAACTATTGAAATGTTGCTTGTTACTCAGGTGTGAGTAACAAGGAGTGTGTCTTGTGTCTCTTAGATTGATTGTTTAAACAATAAATGGCTCTGAACATTTACTCTTGGTTTTAGCCTTCAGTTTCACCAGTGAAGACTGTGCTTGTTGTTTAAAAGGATAAGGCAACATGATCAGAAAGCTGTCTATGGGAGAAAAGCAAGCCATTTTGAAGAGGAGAAAAGAGGGAAAATCAATCGGAAGCATCTTGAATTGTCATTCTTTTCAGAAGGTCGACATTTCTGTATTATTAATGCTTTATTCTAATAGTTTGAGATACTGGATTTGTGATTTCCATGAGCTGTAAACCGTAACCATCAAGATTAAAACAAAAAAGGCTTGAAATATTTCACTTTATGTGTAATGTATCTAGAATATATAACACACCTTTTGAATTAAATTAGGTAAAAAATTTACTTTTCCACAGTATCAAAATTTTTTGAGATACACCTGTACATATTCATATATTTAGTTGTTCTAAATTTTGATAAATTTGCTCCTTAAAAATGCCAGTATCTTCTGGAAATAAACAAATTTATTTGGGACTTTTACGTTGTTATATTTTTATATGTAATTTTTTTTGTTATATGGTGCCAGAACGTACCATTTACAGACAACATTATTATTATTATTATTATTATTATTATTATTATTATTATTATTATTATTATTATTATTAAGTAAATTCAATATGTCGGCAGGCTATTGGATTAGAAAAAAATATTAAATCACAGATGTAGTTATGGACAATAAAAAAGGTGAGCGATATTTTTTCGCACTTAATTTGTAACTTCTAAAGCCATAAATAAAAAAAAACAAAGGCAAAACAAAGGTTGTCAACTAGCAACTGTGCGGATTAGTTACCAGCGCAACCTAGAACGCTGGTTTAGGATTGGTCTGCGTTTTTTTCGTCGGTAGAGTCCTATTGGTTGTTCTTGCGATCAATCAATTTTCCGTCTGCCCGCCCACCACTTCTTCTTTTGGCAACCGAGCCCTTCCAAACGTCTACTACGTCACGTGGAACTCCGGAGGCCGTGGTGAAGATTGGCAGATTACGCCATGTGTTCTGGGCACGCGCGAAATGCGATTGGTTAAGAGCGGGCGCGCTGCGCTGCGCTCCGCCTATTTTGGGAGTGCATATGGCGTCGGATTGGCCGGCGCGAAGCCTGCGTGCGCGTGCATGCTTTCCGATTCTTGTTGCTACGCTTCTTGCGTGCCGTCGTATTCGCGTTTTAGGAGGCACGTAGAGTGCGTAAGGTTGGAGGAAAGGGGGAAAAAAAGAACGAGCGCGAGCGAAGAAAGCATAGAGCAACGGACGGAGAAGGAATTTTTAAAAAAGAGGAGAGAGGCAAGGAAGATTTCAGGTCCGCGGAGGTTTTTTTTGGGAGGATTTAAAAAAAAATATTTTTAAAAAGGAAAATAATCAGTGTGCATGGAGTTACGAGGAGCGGAAGTCCAGTGGTGGATATCAGTGTTTAAATCCGGTGATTGGTAAAATCTCATTCGACTCGTTGGGTGAAAGCGGAGGGATCCGCCATGGCTGGAGCTGCTGGATCTCCACCTCAGTGTATGAAAAAAATATGAAACATATACTGGAATTCTGTTTATAATAGTACAAAAAAACTCCTTGTTTTTTTTTAGAGGCTGTTGTACACCATATTGATATTGTGTGTACAGAGACAATAATAAATAATAATACACAGGAGAAGCGGTTTGTTCGAGGCCCTGTTTTCTGATGAAATAAAATTTGCCTTGACAACAGTATTCAAGATTTTAGCCAAGTCCTTGAAGGGGAAAACAAACAAACAAACAAACAAAACGACCAAATACAAACAAGGAGACAGGAAATACAAGCTGTGGACGTGAAAGAAGAAGATAGTCTTAGGGTATTTTTCCTCTTTCCCTTCATCCCGTCCTCCATTTTTTACACAATAATCCTAGTCGGAGATTAAAAGTCGAGGCTCCAGGCAGATATTTCTTTGCTCACACACAGGTTGGAGTCGGTGTTGAGGATTGGGAGCATGTCGGGGCGGCCCAGGACCACGTCCTTCGCTGAGAGCTGCAAACCCGTGGCTCAGCCTTCAGCGTTCGGGAGCATGAAAGTCAGCAGTGAGTATCAGTGATCAGGGGGTGATGGAGAGGAAACACACATCAAACACACACATCACACACACTCACACACACACACACATCACATCCAGCTTGAGCAAAAAGAAAAGAAAGTCAGCAGTGAGTATCAGTGATCAGGGGGTGATGGAGAGGAAACACACATCAAACACATCGCACACACATCACATCCAGCTTGACCAAAAGGGAAACCATAAACACATCATCATGTCTATTTTATTTTGTTGTACGCTGATTTACATCTCTAAATTGTGTGTGATTGTCCCCTGCCGTGGGTTGGCACCCCGTCCAAAGTGTCCCCCTCCCCGTGTTCCCTGGGGTAGACTCCAGACTCCCTCATGACCCTGTGGTAAAAATGGATGGACACATTGACTAGAATTAGCTCTGACACTTCCGAGCGCTTCATAGAACTTCTGGGATACGGCTGGACGGTATACGTTATCGATTTATTGTAATAAATTGTCACCGTGTGTTTTCCTGAGACATTGCGATATCTTTTAATTATGTTTCTTTATACACTCACAAACTGACTGGAAGGAGCTGTGTCACTTCGGTATGTCTCGATAAAATAGAAAGGGACAATTTTATTGTCGGAGCACTCGGGGGGGGGATAAGGTTGGACGTAACATATATGGTGGTATAATATCGATACCGTGCTAAATTTCATCGCAGCAGAACACTTTTCTGAGATCTCGAGGATGTCGTGGTATCTTTATCACACTTTAGAAAATACCTACAAACTCACTAGGAGGAGCTTTGACACTTCAGTGCCGAGTTACAGAGCTGGGAGATATGATGACATCATTTATTATAATATCGGGATTATAATAAATGATGTCACCAGACATCTTGGTGGTGATGTGGAGAGCTGACGTGATGGTGTGACCGAACGTGACACCTCGAGTATGCAGTATGTTCCTGAAGATCTCTCCGGGAAAACGTCCGGTCCGCGTTATGATCCACTTGATTCGGCTTCGGCGCCGAGATTTTCAGGGCAGTACGTTTGGCTACATCGATGCGAAGGTGGGGTTTTTGATGCAAAGTAGAAGAAAATACTACTGCGGTAATTTCTACATATCCGCTCGCCACCTGCACTGTTTGTGGAGATCCTATTTGATCACACTTGATCTTGAAGATCCAGCTGCGTGCGTTATGTCAGATTAGCCTTGACCATACGCTAAAGGATATCCCGACTCTCCTGAATGGAGCGTGTAAACTTTTAGGCAAAGCATTTCATCATGCAGCACTGTTCATGCGAACCGATTCCTGGAGCGCCAGCAGGAACCAACCCAGATCCTGTTGATCACATTTGATGATGATAATGTTGCTTGAATTTGCACTGGAGTGTGTTTTTTGAATTCTGCTTTTGCTTCCAAGCACCACCGCTATGTTTTTGAGAGCAGACCGAAGGAGTGCTCGCATGTTTCTGGAGCTCTTACAGTTCCAGATTCAGTACTAATTAATCACATTTAGTAATCAGGCTGCGGGATTGGATCAGGAGCAGAGATCTTTAGAAAGAACAGGCTTTGTCTGATATCAGTTGGCATAATGATAATGTAATTATAATGTCTACATTGCACTTAAGTATACCTTCTTCATGCCCACAAATGATTATTTTGCTTGATTTGGGTCCACTATGACCTCTCCAGGAAGGTTTTTTTTTTTTTTTTTTTTTTTTTTTTTTTTTTTTTTATAAATATAAACGAGGATCTCGCGTCAGGGGCGTAGTCGAGATTTTGTTTGTGATCTTATTGATCACGTTCGACCTGAACGATCCTGTGGTTCATAGAAAAGTTAGGTCTTCGTCGGGATGTGTCTGAAGTGACGCTGTCGCATATCGTAAGGCCGTCTAATGCACCGATTCTGGTAATCGATCACATTTTATTCATGTGATCACCGGATTTGATCAACAGATCTAATTTGACTCCACTTGACAACCTTTTCAACCGAATGCACTAACTCGGGGGTTTAATTCATTCCTGGAGATCTCACGATCAGATGATCCCAAAGCTTGAATTCGATTAGTGGATCTTTAAGTCCTTTAACTCTCACCTGTGATGACCAAACCGTAATAATTACAGATGAGTTCAGTTCTCAGGAGATCATTGTAATATGTTGAGTTCTCCAATCTGATTGGTCAGGTCAGGTGGTGTTGATTTTGATTTTTAGTACCAGCAGCTCGGACAGTAGGCAAGCCACAGGTGTGTGTTAATGCGGCTTAACAGATAAAAAAAAAAAAAAAAAAGTTGTTATGTAACAAAGAAAAACGTAGCATCGTTGATGACTAGGTGACATTTGGTGGTAAATTTCTGGAAGGCGTCACCAGTGTCGGCGCTTTATAACCGGCAGAGGTAAAAGCTCAGTCCCTCCAGGTTTTTGCAGTTTTGTGATCACAGAAATGAACGCAAAATCAAACAAACTCCACAATGTTCCGAGGAGAGTGTAATTTTTCAAAATTACCGCAGATTCGGGCCAAGATTCCTCACAACACACATTCAGCCAAAGCCCTCTTTGATTCACGTGTGCCAACCACGAGTACAGCTAAAAGGTCTCACTTACCAACAAACCTCACTGCGGAACAATTTCACCGATTCAAAGGAATTTAAAGAGAGAAAAAGATGCCGCAAAATCGAGCGTTTTTGGCCGCGACGATCACCAAAAAAAAACCAACCTGTGAAATCCCGTTCGGACCGAAAGCTCGAACATATTAATGTTTCTACCACAGGAATGTTATTACGGTTGCTAGGTGACTAGCTGTAGCTATATTTTCTGTATTATTTAAGATAAACCGAGAGAACGACTTCCATAACGTACATGATTGCAAGAACTTGTTTCGTAAACGTCCTGGAACGTTAAGTGTAACTATGAACTGATTTGTCATTCTTTAATAAAAACAAAACTGGAAATGTTAGCAAACTGATATGGTGTATAAGGAATGAAACACTTTTTAATGGTGTTTTTGAACAACAAAAACAAAAAAAGAAGGTGCTAACGGTGACTCTGCTGCAACACACCTCCGTGTCTTTGCTTGTTTTCCTGTAACAGCACACCTGCAGTTAGGTATACTGCGTGCATGGTTTAAACACGCACTGTTTTACAGTTCTACAGTATAAAGTCAGGCCTCAGACTGACACTGTAAAGCATGTGTTCGTTTCCTGGTTAACATCAGAGCTGAAACTGTGCCCTGATCTGTGTCGGAGCAACTTGAAACCGTTGACATGTTTCGAAAGCAACACTCGCACCTCTCGGGTTTCACACTTGTCACCTGGATAGCGCGTCAAATTTATTGTGTAACGTAACATAGCGCAGTGTGCCAGACGTTTCCTCCGGGATATCCTGCGGTAGGAGGAGGGATCCGACGCTCGTCAGTGCACTCAGGGATGATGATGATGATGATGATGGATAACGTGCGCACAAATCACAAGCTACGCAAAGTCTTTCAGTCATCCAGCTCTTTCCATTCTCTTGTAATAACTTGAGGTGAGTCCAGTTACCTCGAGTTAGTATTAGAGATGACCCAATACCTCGGTTTCTTTTTCACCATACTGATACTGAAACCTTGAGCATCAGCTGATTTCGATACCCGTCCGATATTTCATCCCATATTATTTCTTTAAAGCCTTCTGAAAATTTTGGGATTTTTTCGGGGGAGTACTTCACTTAAAAAAAATAAATAATAATAATTAATTTGTGTGTATGTGTAATATGTGTATGTGTATATATATATATATATATATATATATATATATATATATATATGTATATGTATATGTATATGTATATATGTGTATGTATATGTATATATGTGTGTGTGTGTATATATATATATATATATATATATATATGTGTGTGTGTATGTATGTATGTGTATATATATATATATATATATATATATATATATATATATATATATATATATATATATATATAGGAAGAAGTACGTAGCTAAAAACACGCTTTGCACAAAACCACAGTGTCTTTTTATTTTATTTTTTTATATATATTTATTTATTTTTAAATTTGAGCTTTTTCACTTAGATGGTAAATGTAATAAAATATAAAGTATTATTATAACATTCTAACAAAAATGTACAATCTTTATCTCTTTCTATTTTACTGAGAGATTTCCATTTCCAAACGTATCTTTTTCAAGTCTAATTCCCCTGTTTTCCTTTTGTTACAGGATCGGATTTGATTCGGTCTTTTATTCCTTTTCCGATCCATCATCTTTTCCTCTTAGTATCGTATCGGTGACGTCTCTTGTCGTTATTACGAGTACGACAGCAGAACATACATTTCTAACAAGGCTACTGTAGTTTTGGAGGGAAATAATGAAGTGATTTGCTATTTTTGTTGATTTTATTTTTCCTTTTTGTTTCTCTTCAGTGTGTCGATGTAGAAGTTACATTTTCCCCCACTCGTCTTTTAAGGCCTGCTGTCACTTGGGTAGTATTTGGTTAATTATATGCTCTCTGCAGGTAAACATAACGCCTTGAAATCCGTCTCGTGCTTTTAGTAATCACTGATCAGAAGTGCATCACTCTCTCTCCTGTCATTCACACGAGGAAGCAAGTGCCTCATGGCTGGGTCCGCTTTTAGAAATGATTTATGCTAAGCTCAGGGTACAGGAGCGCGAGTAACAAGCCGAGGGATGCATCCTTTCTACAGCACGCTCAGAAGGCGTCTGCACATAGGCCTTATTGATGAAAAATTTGTGTACTGAAAATGTTCATAAGAATACAGGACTCTCTTCTGGCTGAGGTTCTCGGAGCGAGGTCCGGGGAGCGCAGGGGCGTGTGGATATTTAATCTAAACCTCAGTAGCGCAGTCTCAGTTTTAATTAACAACGTGTTCTAAAATTTTCAGGAATAAAAATGAGTCTTATGAATAATCAGAGTAATATTATACACATTTTAGATAATGAGTCTGTTATTTGAGTAGTTCATAAAAATCTTTACAGATGTTCATATTCTTTTTTTATTTTTTTTTATTTTAAGTTTTTTTTTAATTTGTTGTCTCATTTCCTTTTCCCTTCCCTTTAAATTTCCTTTTCCTTTCAGTTTTCTTTCCATGTCCTTTACCTTTTTAATTTCCTTTCCCTTTCTTTCCTTTTCCCTTTTCCTGTACTTTCTCTTTTCGTTTTTCAAAGGGATTTTTGCACCTTTCCGTTTCCATTCATTATTCCGTTTGAGTTCAGTTTATAATCGCGCAGTTCTCAGTGAACCAGGACGTCTTCTGTTTTCTTGTCGTTTGCGCACCGTTTCGTAATGTGGGAGTGCCGTTATTTCTGGCAGCCGCTCCGACGACCGGTCGCGTTCACACTGTGTTATTTGCTCCTTTGAATCATGTGGTTTCTGGAAGAGCGAGAATAAGAGTGCTTTCTCATCCTGGGACTTTAATATTTCATCAGCTGGATATTTCTCCGTGGAGCGACTGCGTGACATTTCTCAGAGAGATGTGGCGTGCAGTTATTGTTCTTTTACCACAAAAAAAAAAAGCAGTGTGTTTAATTCTGAATGACATGACCGACCCTTCCATGTGTACACGGCGTACTTCTCAGAGTCCAGCGCTGCGCTGCTTTACGGAATGAACTCGCTCATTTCAGTCCGTTGTGGGCGTAATTATAAAAGAAACCCGTCTCTCTTTCGTAACCGTGTGTGTGTGTGTCTCAGGCTTCCCATCACTGTAGTCACATGGTTTGTTCGTCTTCACACACTTCCTATTTCACCCCATGCGTTACAGCAGGAAGTATAATTAACGCATTAAATCACATCCTGAAAGTAATTTAAAATGGCATCACTACATCCAGCGATTTATTAATAGTGTTCATATTTCTATTTATACACAAGCGCAGAACATTTAGGTCACTGGTATAACTTTGGGGGAGGGAGGGCGTAGGTTTTATTCGTTTATTTATTTAATGCAGCTCTCACTGGGAAAATTAAGATCAACGTGTTTCTCCTGGAGATTTTCCCAGCTGTGTGCAAATGAGGTATGACGCAATAAATCCAAATAATCGGCTCGAATGATTCCAAGTCAAAAGTAAACAACAAAACGTCTCAGAAATGTGTTTTTTTTTTTTTTTTTTTTTTTAAAGAATATTTACGACTTCTCAAAGTATGTTAGAAACCCAAAAAACTCAAGCTAATTATATTTATTTCATTATTTATTTACTCAGTTTAATTGGGAAAAAAAAGTTGTTTTGCCAGAATTCATACGCAGCGATGTCCGACTGGTTTTCCCAAACCGCCGCCCGTTTGTAAAAATTTATGATTATAAAACCTGCACAATTTTAGATGTTGACACCATCGTAATATGAAGGCAATATGACGATATATTATTGATAATTATAACACATTATGCTTTTCTGAGATTTTACTGTACAGATTTTCAGTGCTGATTTTTTTTTTTTAATGAATAAAAATAAGTTTTTAAATGTAAAAAAATATCTAAATCTTAAACATCAAATATCACTGAACATGTAAAAATATTATTATTATTATTATTATTATTATTCTCACCTCCACTCCTTTACTGGGAAATTTGTTCTCAGACCTGTGTATTGTAGAAATATTTTTGAGACTCATGATGTGATAGTTTTTTGTCATATCTCTCCGCCCCCCAGTACTTCAGAACACCCTAATGTGTGATTGGGAGACATCGCAGGCGTCGTGGTGGCGAGCGAAAACCCTAATCGTGTCTGTTCACATGCAAGATTTATTTCAGTCTGGTTCAGAATTTCAGATTCCGTGTAGTACTGATCTCATATTACTCACATTATCGCCTGATATCCGCACTCCCGTTCTCTCGAGACCGAATTGCTAACCAGATCGGCGCAATTCGGCTTTTCCCGGTGACGCGTGTGCAATGTCTGTGGTTTTGTGGTAACCTGCGTGACCTCAAACAGACTTATGATGGAAAGAAAAAAGTGATTACGTCCTAAACACGGATGGACCGGCGCAGCGTAATCAAGAAATCCAGCGTTTTCCTGCTAAAACCTCAAACCGGTCTTGTTTGAAAGAATGTGACGCTGAATCATGATGGATGTACAGTCCCCTTTGATCGTGCCTCATTTATTCGTTTTGGAGAAAGAACCGAAATCCTCCTTCATCTCGTAAAAAGAAGAAAAAAAATCGAGGGGGCCTTTTGTTCTGTACATCACAACCGGCCGAGTCGGCGAATCGTAAAGCATATCAGCAGGAAACGACGCACGGCCTCCTCTCCACTTCCCATAATGCAAATCTGTCATAAACTGATAAGTGCCTTTGCGCAACGCCGGGTTAACGTCTGAAAGAGTCGTTCGCTGTAACAGGCGGAGGAGCTGCAGCTTTCAGGAGCGTCTCCTCTCAACCAGCCAAGGTCCTCTTCTGAAACTTTTATTTATTTATTTTTTTCTCTCGCGCACCAGCAATTTCCTCGAGCTGAAATCCTAAAGATCTGGACATAAAGGAATTCCCTCGTGTGCAGTGGAAAAGCACTCTCTTTTCCTCATGGGAGCTTTTTATACTGCTCTTAAAGCTAGAAATACTGAATGACAGACGCATTAGTGGAGTCTGTATTCAACCCAGTCTCTCTCTCTCTCTCTCTCTCTCTCTCTCTCTCTCTCTCTTTTTCTTTCTGTGTTTGTTTTATTTATACTCTTCTTGTTTAAGCTAGCTTCTTCACCATTAGCCAGCCTGGCCTTTTATTTATTTATTTATTTATTTATTTATTTATTTATTTATTTATTGTCTTGGAATTGTCAGATCTGATTGGTCAGTTGAAGGTGTGCGTTATTTTCATATAACAGCACGACTCGGGCAGTAGTTCCATCTGTAACATGATTTTTATATTAATGCGCTGGTTCTAATAAGTCATTGTCTCTATAGTAGCAGCTCGTGCCCAGGTGGACCCTCCACATAATCTGAAACTAAGAGTAAACAGATTTTTAAAAATTGTGGTGTTTTAAGAAAGGACAAAGTTGTATTCGTCGATGTGGCGCGAGAGGCTGGTGAGGTAGCAACCATTTATCACAGCCGTAACGTATGTGAGAGCAATAAATTTCGCAAGTTAAAATCGAACCCGAAACCGTTGAAATGTGCACCGTTAGTTAATAAATGAAACATTGTAATGGCTGTGATTAAAGTAGAATAAAACACGCCAGACTGTGCCGTTAAATGAAAATAAAATAAAAATAAACGACTTTATTCATCCTGGAGGGAAATTCTTACCGCTAGTTGCAGAAACAGAAATTATTACAAAAACGGCAGCATGTGTGTGTATATAGTAATATACTGTATAAAAGTAAATACAAATAATATGAAATAAAATAAAACAACAAAATAGGCCTATGTAGAGTTATTGTCCATGTCCAGAAATTTGCAAGATTACTTCGACCACTGTGGACTTGCATATACCTTAGTCTGCATGAAGAAACACTGAAGATTGTAACATCATCAGAAGCTGTGTTTTTTTTTTTTTTTTTTTTTTTTTTTTTTTTTTTTTTTTTTTTGTCGTTAGATTTTAACCTGAAAAAAGTTCTAATCGGTTCGAGTACACTTCCCAGACATACATCTGTCAGTCCCTCCAGGATTTTGCGATCGCAGAAATGAGCAGGAAATCATTCGAGCTCTACAATATTTGGAGGAGCTTCGGGTTTTTCTAAATCTGATCCGGGTCAAGACGTCATCACAACGCGCGTTTAGCCAAAGCCCTCTTTCATTCGCGTGCATACCGTGAATACAGCTGACATCAAGCACATAAAAACCCTCCGACCTCCCGTACAGACGGCTTTATGTAAGTGTAGTGCACACACCTCGTTACAATACACACTGAGCACTTCTCATTATTGATCATTATCAGGCACATGACCATAACATGTCACGTATGTTTACCTTAATAGCTCAGCTAGAACTGAACTCTTACTCAACGCTGACTCTCTCTCTGCTCGTAATGTCCCACTGCTGGGTTTCAGTATTCATGTCGATTTCATTATGTCCCACTTGAGTGAAAAGAACTCTACGATATGTTTTATACACGCAGACCCGGCAAGTAAATAAGCACGAGCGTGCGCATTTGGGATTAAAAGGGCTGAGAAGCTCAGTCAGACAGCAGGAATGGAGGATAATATTACACAAGAGGATGAGTTTAACGTCAGAGATTACTGCTGAGGGCCGAGGCGGCCAAGGCAGCGCCTCCTGGACTCGGCTTAAAGCAAGTAAATAAGTAAAGCCAAAGATTATTATTTGCGGTTCGCCTGAGCCGCACGCCCTTTTGTGCTCCATCTTTTCACCCAGGTTTATCCTGTTAAAATCCACTTTCTGTTTATTCAGGCGGAGGAGACGGGACGCCGCCGTGGCTTTTAAATGCTAAACAAGAGCCTCATTGTTTCTGGACAGCTGCCTTTTTCCCCGCGAACAAACCCGGATGAGTCGCACGGGCCACTTCAGATTTCAGACACCTCCTCTGATCCTCTGCCCAGAGTACTGCGTGCACGTGTGTGTGTGTGTGAGAGAGATTATAAAAGAGATATGTAGCGTTCTTTCTGCAGTAGATAAAATATTAACTCTTGCAGCTAGCTTGTGTGTGGGGGGGGTTCTAAAGTATAAATACACTCCTGGAAGTGCTCTTGTGGCAACTGAACTGAAACCAAGTTTTAACTGAGTTCAATCCCTTCAGGATTCTGTGAATCGCAGAAATTGACGCATAATCAAGCAAACTCCACAATATTCGTAGGAGCTTGCAAGTTTTCAAAATCACCCCACAATTTCTGCAGATTTGGGCCAAGACGCGTCATGTGACATCATCACGACACTCGTTCAGCCAAAGCCTTGTTCGATTCACGAGCATCGAACGTGAATAGAACTAAAAGGTCTCATTTACCAGCAAACATCACTGTGAAAGGCCGTGCGAAAGTAGTCATGTAGTTTAACAAAGTTTGCAAAAAGGCGTCGCCAAATCAAGCATTTGACTTTTCAGCTTGTGGTCTCTGTGGTACTTCTGTGATAGTGTTTTGAAGCTCATCATGATGGAAATCCAACACTTCAGCACAGATACCGGTGCTTCCAGAAGTGTCTGATATCGCTACTGCTTGTAAGATTTCTGAGGCCGTGCTATAGCGATGCAGGAGACCCCTAAAAAAAAAGCGCGTTTCTGCTTTAAGATAAAGCAGCGCTCCGAACGAATCGTTGTGTACCGATGTGTCATTTGTGAACGAGTCGAATCTTTGAGCCAACTCTTATTTCCAAAGAGCCGTCCCAACCCCCCCCCCCCCCCGTCATTTGCAGTAGAACCGTGAGTGAAACATGAGTTCAAACCTCATCGTGCTTCTTCAGAGAGCTGCCACAGTGTCTGGATTGTGACACAGCTGAAAGTCTTCTCAGCGGAGTGATTTACTGTAAGGAGAAAAGAGGAACAGTCTGTCGAAGTGTGATTCCGGGTATCCTGGTTTAAAAATAGGATGTTACTGACACGCTTTTGATGACCATCGGTGATTAATGTCGCTGAGAAACAGAAGTGATGCAAAGCAAATCTGTCAATCAGTGACATGAGTCAAATCATGGATGACTCTTTGAATTAAGTGAATCAGTTGGCATGGGTTCTCAGCAGCTTGAGTTATTTTTTCATGCTGTACTTTTTGACCTTGTTTGGTCCAAATGCGCACACACTGACCTTGGGTTAACATTCAGTTTTTCGCACGATTAGTCATATGAAGTATTTAGTCCATTTGACTCTGAATCGATTGCAGGAAGTGATCCAAATCTGACGTGGATTTTTCTGATTTTTTTTTTTTCATTTTTTATTTATTTATTTTTTTTGTCGGTGTGAGCTGCTGAACCAGAGCTGTAGAAATGTGATGTTTTACACATTTATTTAATGATGTACTAATTTGTTCAGCACTAATGTAATACTAATGCTAATATATTCTTTTACTTTGTTTACTTTCTCTGTTGCACGTTTTTGACCAGGCAGGAGTATGAGTGCGTTTTCAGTCCTACATGCCAACGTTATTTTTTTGTTTTTGTTTGGTCCCCCACCAACCACCCAACACACACAGGTTCATTTTTTTTTTTTTTTTTTTTTTTTTTGTATGTGCAGCCTGAAACCAAATTGATTTGCGAACAAACCAAACGAATCACTTTCACCCCAATTTGACTCTGCGAATGAACTTGACGATGTGAAAGCATGTTCTATACGGAGAGAAATGTGGAGATGGGAAATCAACCTAGAGCAAATGGTCTGTAGGGAGACCAGGAGTGGCGCTTCATGACACACACACAAACACATGCTCTGTGTGACACACGCTGACTGTAAGACTGAGAATACACACCTCAGGCCTCCTACAACTTCCTGTGCTTTCTTTTACCACAAGAGAAGCTTCATATTCAGAGATGATGAGAAATTGTCACATTCAAGCTTGTGCGCTATAAGATGAATCTGCTCAAGGAAGGAAGGTTTTGTGTGTGTGTGTGTGAGAAAGAGAGAATAAAGTAGATCTAAACTTGTTACAGTTAGTGATATGACCACAACTCTGCACTGAAAACAAATGACACTTGTGAATCTTTTTAAGCAGCGGTTAGTATGTTTGCCTCACATCACCGGGGTTTGATTTCCATCTCTGCTGTGTGTGTGTGTGTGTGTGTGTGAGTGAGTGTGACTCTGCCTTGCGATGGGTTGCACCCATGGTCCAGGGTATACCATGCCTTGGTCCCCGAGTTACCTGGGATCCACTCCAAGCTTCCCATGACCCTTGCGATAAGTTATATGGAAAATAAATGGAGTCCACATAAATGACCCCAAAAAAACAAAAGCTAAAGCTACCTTTTCAAGGCTATTTAAAAAGTGGGGCAGGAGCCACTTCACATGTCCCTCCCTGACTTACGTCAACACCCCGATGAATGCTGTGCCTTTCAAGGCACTTCACAGGGACTTTAAATGCATATGTTTTGATGGCAGTTTGTTCGCAAACCCGTATATCGTGACGCACTCTATGCATCCTAGAAATATTTTAAACTATCATGATATATTTTTTTGTCATACTGCTCATGCTTAATGTACACGTAGGGCTGTATGTATTTGTTAGGGCTAAAGATGTTAATTCTGAGAACTGCTGCCACATATTGTAGCCAACACCACTTACACGTGATCACCATCGTTGCTGTTTACTGACGCCCGTAATAATTATAATCCTCATCATCATAAATGCAACATGCTTTGTTGAAATATATTTACAGAAATAATATGAAACTCCAACACACCGATGCTTTCACCACCATACCATGCATCAGTGTTAATTTCACACCCTGGTTTATATTATTTAGCAGTGCTGAATGTGAGACGGTGAAGTCATGCGTGTGTTTCCTGTATCAGCCCTGTCATTTTTTCTTTCTTCCTCTCTGTTTCTCTTGCGCACTCTCTCTTGCTCTTTTTTTTTTTTCCTCTTTATTTTCTGCTGCTCACCATCTCTGACCTTCGCTCGCCATCTCTTACCTTCTCCCACCCCTGAGGAAGTGACACTCGAGCGTAAAAAGGAACTTGGATTGTCCCTGTGCTGTCTGAGTATGCATGAGTAGAGCATGCTGCTGTACCCTGTATCGTTTCTGGCGCTCGTGTCCTATCATCTGTATTAACTGATTGTAGAGTGCGTCATGCTGTGAATGGGATGCAATACAGTCACTAAGTGTCAGTAAACACACTCGCTGTTTCTCGGTCTTCTCACACTTGAGGGAATGACTCAAGACACGGCGAGAGAGTTGGAGCTTCGCCCAAGCTTGATTCACACCGATGTGTACTTCCTGTGCCTTTTTTTATTTTTCTGTAAGCTCATTAAGTGAGGAGTATCAGCAGGAGTGGACAAATCTGTAGCCCGGGTGCCGTAGACAAGCAGATTACATGTACAGGATATTAGGTTTTGTTTTTTTTCTCCTTCATTTGTAGTTGTAGATGAGTAGGTTCAGCAACCAGAGAAAGAAAATAACCCTTACTTCCTTTTGTGACTGATTTTAAAAACTTACAGCACATGCTTCCGAATCCCACCGCCTGCTGCTCTACACACATCAGCTGAGGCAAAGTCTGTCCAAGGGTACGACCACGGGATACAGTACGTTAACTGAGAATTTCCTGTCCTAACACACTACACGAAAGGTAATATCTGAAAAACCATAATAGGTGCACTTTAAAAAGTCACGAGCTCCTCCGAATATTGCGGCGTTTTTGATCTTGTGTTCATTTCTGCGATCGGCATTTTAATTTGTCAGTAGTTTTAAAAAACACTGAAAGAGAATTCACATGTACCTTCAGCAAAATGTTCGATTCCCACTTCCCTTCGATGCTTCTCCTATCCTTGGGTCCAACAGCAGCCTTCCATAAGAGCCTTAACTTGTTTTGTCCACCTGCCCGATTGGATCCGCTATATATAACGCAACCGGGCATGTTCACTACATAAAACTAAGTTCTCCACGTAAAGCTCTTCAGAAGACGGGGTTCAGCGAAATATGATCAGTCGTGGCTTTTATATCTTGAGCTGAGAAGCTTGTGTGACGGTGTTCAAACGTATATGTTGTCTGGTGGAGAAGAGAGCAAAGATTCTGAAGCTGGTGGCCAGAAAAGTGTCCCAACACGTGTGTGTGTTTCTGTAGCTTCTGAGACCAGCTGCTTATAGACATTTATCAGTGTTAAAAGTGATGTGCAGTTGTACCTCATCATGGGTGGTGTACACACTCTCCGGATCACCAACACTACAATGTAGAAACACACACGCTCTGGAGAAGTCTGGTTCAAATGGAGTGTGTGTGTGTGTGTGTGTGTGTGTTAGTGTTCGTTTCTTCAAATTGTTCAACAAAGTAAAATTGCCAGTGACGTAAGCTTACATCTCTGCTTTCCAGCATGACTACCCAGATCCAGAACCACCATTAAACATCACAGACTGCACAGTTTTCTTCTTCCTCCACAAATCCCCATCAAAGACTTGTTTCTGTCTCTCGTACACACAAACATGTCTTTTTTTTTTTTTTTTTTTTTTTTTTTCTCCCCTGCTTCAGGAATCTTTTGAGTAACGTGTTCAGCAGTGTTTTTAAAATATATTATTGACTTACGTTTTCCAGAAAAGAATCGAGTTGCTGAGCTTAACATGAAATGACCGGATCTGTACGGACTCGTGAGGGTTTTTTTTTTTTTTTTTTTTTTTTTTTTTTTTCTTTTTTTCTTTTTTTGGGGGGGGGGGGCAAAGATGAGTGAAGACTCACTGGCACATCTGCTGCTCTTAAACGCTGCCTGAACAGATGGCTTCATCAACGTGGTTTTGTTCAAAAGTCACTCACAAGAAAATCGTCCTTCCAAGCATGGCTCGAGAGGTTAAAAGGTCACCGTGCCTTTTTTTTTCTTTTTTTTTTTCTTTCCCCTCACTCCAGCGATTCAGTCTAGCGTGTAACGGTTTCTTTGAAAATCTCCTACGGCTTTTTCGTTTCTTGTCGAAGTGTTTGTTTTTGTTTTTTTTTTTTTCTTTTTTTTTTCTTCATCACAAGAACCGTCAGTGAAGCTGATAACATTGTGCCGCCTTGCTGCTGGGCTTCATAGCAAAGCCTGTGATAATAGAGGAGTCCGACATAATTCCTCTTAACCAAGCAAACGTCGTCTTACATACATTCACGTCGGCACAAATGCCGTTTCCTTCCACCTGCTTTTTATTTCAGTTTTAAATCTGCACCTTAAAAAGCCCAAGCAATCCAACAGACATGCTTAAACTTTCCAGAGAGCTTCATTATGCCTGGCTGGAGTGGAAAATTCAGTGTGTGGAGAAACAGAAGATGCAAAACGGCTGAAACGGATGCAAACGAAGCTGCCTGCTTCAAAGGACAGTATTTAGTTTAGTTTTCTATCTATCTATCTATCTATTTATTTATTTATTTCTGCTACAGGAAAATTACGGAGTTATTGTAACTGCCACAACTTCCTTGTAGGCGTTTAAATCTTTGTGCCATTTTGTCACACTTATACATATTATAAGGTTCTGTTTTGATATCACTTTTCGCCCCAATTTGTTCTTTCGGCAGTTCCCACCCACTAACCAGAGGTGTGTCCCAAATCGCATGCTTATGCACTGTTCAGTGCCATTTTGAAGGATTAATAGTGCGAGTAGTGTGTTCACACTGAAAGTTCCAACAAGAAGAAGTGCAGAGTACCCAGATGATGCACTTATTCAACCGAAGAAACCGTGTGCGTCACGTACAAGTCTTTATCTGGAACGGTATCTCCCTACCTCAACACTCTTCATGAGGTTTACGTTCGCTCCCGCAACCTGCGATCAGTTAACGACCAGCGCCTGGGACGGTAGTGCCTACACAAGGAGGCATGAGGTCCCTTTCCAGAACCTTCACACTAACTGTCCTTCAGTGGTGGAATGAACTTCCAACCTCCAATCCGGACTCCAGAATCCGTCACTATCTTCAAAAAACAGCTAAAGCCCCACCTCTTCCGTGAACACCTAACCAACCCCTGACTTGTCCCTAACCTTTTACATTTTTCAACTCTTGGCAACCAGAATAAAAGCCAAGCGTGGAACAGACGCTCGGCGCTTCATCACGCTGCCACATTTTTAAAAAAGCGGCACTCACTTTGCGAACAATTGAACACACATGCTGACCTCAGGAACAAATGCTCTGGCCTTACGGCCTTACTTCCTTCAACAAGGTCATGAATGCTGCAAAGCTGAAGTCCGGACTGTAAATGAATGTAACGAGTTATTAGCTTTAACTAAACTCATTATAACGCACAATATCACAAAGCCTTAATCTGAGCTCGTGTCTGGGTTTTTTCTATCTTTAAGCAGAGGTTTCTGCAGTGCAGGTGATTCAGAGCACTCCGCTTTGATCCTCACCGAGGTTTATCTTTCGTTCGCGTCGTGCTGTGTCGCTTTAGATGCAGATGAGACGTCAATTACTTCTCAGTATCTTTTGTTAGGAAAATCAGGTGTGTTCTCAGTTCCTGTGTTTTGCCTTTTTTTTTTATCCTTTTTTTTTTTCTCTTTGTCGTACAGTCACCTTGCTACCGAAAGAACCCACACGCTAAGCGCACACTGTCCCGAAAAGCCCTTTTTTCAGGTTGTCACTACAAAGCTCTTTTCAGTTCAGATGTGCACCTTATGTAATGAAACAGCAGGTCTAACTTTGATCAGTATGCGCGAGCCTGCCACGTTCATTATGTTGCCGCTTTGGACCTGAAAATCTTTTGATCGTCTTCCATAAGCTCCATCAGCGGGAAGCTGTTTGCAAGCCCGAGGCTCAGAAAACACACCAGTGACTCCATCACCTCAAATTTCCTCTGAAACACCACCTTGATCGCTTTTTTTTTTTTTTTATATATATACAGTTTTCTGCGTGATCATAAATTACCGCCAGCTCAGTCGAACGCTCCAGCACACACTCGCGCTGTCTGATTCCTTTAATAAAAACAAAACATGGCTTATGGATATTAATGAGCCTGCCATTTTATACAACGTGAACATTTAGTAGTAGCACTAAGTCTGAAACATCGTCACTTCCTCGTGCAACATGACCGAAGGGTGCAGAAGAGTAAAGACTGAAGTTAAAAGGATGTTCAGTGTGAGCAGATTGTGAATATGATGAATACAGGACAGTCTTTATGATTACAGCAGCAGTTCTTGGGTACAGATCTGCTGTGTCCAGTTGGGATTATCCCCTGAAGCAAGAGTAAGCTTTGAGGATTTCATGCCATGAATGTCTGTTAATGTTGACTGACATGACATGGAGCTTGCACGCGATTCAAATTGTTCTAATCCCACACGTCTGATGTTTATCTTGACTTTGTAATCAATCATGAGTGATGTGCATGCGTGATTTGTATAAGGGAATTTGTTTTATCCAGCAAACCATTCAGAAGTCTCTTGAGAGACTGGTATATTGATGTATTGAGAGATACTATAGTGATGATCAAAAGATTTTCAGGGAGGACAAAGGGCGATCACATCAGTGGTTTTTGAAATACTTCAAAGATTCTGATAAGGACATCAAATTTCGCAACCTGCATGGTTTGGCCGCCGAAATTTCAAAATGGGGTACGCGGTGCCGAAGCACTTTTCCACGACAGGTTTGTTACACCACCTGAGATATATATATATATATATATATATATATATATATATATATATATATATATATATATATATATATATATATATATATATATATATATATATATATATATAGCGTACGGCAAGACAGCACCAACAGAATAGAGGCCCTCTGCCATTCTGTGCGCTGCCTGTTTTCATTAAAATGATTGTGAGGCATATTTAAACTCTTTGTATTTGCAAGATGCTAGCCTAGAGCTGCTCAGTTCATTACTTGACTGCTGTTTTGCATGTCATAATAATTAACGTTACATTATTTGGATAAAAAAAAAAATCTGTTATTTGACTGCTACAGAACTGAGTGAATATATTTATAAATATATATTTAATTTTGTTTTGGTGTGTTCAGTAAAAATGATCATCTTATTGGTTTGGAGTTTTTCTATTCAGATTCATGAAATTCATCAAATGAATTACAAAGTCTGATAACACAATTATACAAAAAAAAAAAAAAAAAAAAAACTATTTTAAAATGGGCTTTTAAAATATAATTCAGTTTCGGTTTTCAGCCAAGTGCATCCTGAATTTTCCCAGAATTTCTCTTTCAGTGTTCTCACCATTATACATGCATACATGCGCATACATAAAGGGTTGGGATGGTTACTTTAAAAATGTATTCCGTTACAGTTACAAAAATGACTTCATAAAAAAAAAAAAATGTAATCAGTAACTTAATCCAAATATCAGAAAATGGAAGTAATGTAATCTGATTATTTTTGGATTATATATGTAAATAAAGTCATGAGAAAAGCAGTATGATCTAAAATACTTTTATTTAGAGCTTAACATGTTCAACCTCTGGATTTTTAAGCACAAATGAAAAAATAAAAGATCACTGTTTCTGATGCTGGTAACATTACATGACAAAAGCTAGTATGACCATCTTCTGGTTTCACCATCACGTGCTCGCTGAGAGTAGGATAAAGGTTGAGAGGGAGAATTTGGCCAATAGTCGCTGCAAGACTTTTATAATCGACCAATCGGTGTGCGAGAAGGCGGGAATCACAGAGCGGGGTTAAAGCCACGCAAACATGCGCACACTTGATGCAGCATTACACCATAAGCACATCATAATGAAACTAAAGCCGAGTCTGGAATTTTCTCAAATTTAGAAATCCCAGCTGGACGCTTTTTAATATCTGAAAAGGGGGACATGTCCAGGGAAAAGAGGACGCATCATCCCCCTAAGAAAATCAATTCAGAGAACGTGTTCATTTCTACCAAATGAACTTTGCGCAGAACGTATTTGCGCGTGCACTAGGAGGTTGGTCACGTGAGTCATGACTGGCAAGAGAGAACCAGGACTATAATCAAGCAGCTGTTTATATTGTTTAATGTCAAAAGATTCTTTTCTTTGATTTTAAATGAAAAAACTCCTGCTAGTAATCCTAATAGTATTCCCCTTTTTTCTAAATGAACCTGTATTATGATTACTAGTTTTTTTTTTTTTGTTTTTTTTTTTTTTACGTAAATGTAACGGTTCACAGTTACCAGTTTTTTGTGTCCTGGTTACGTAACGCCATAAACAGTAGTCGCTGCATTTGAGGGAAAAATGATGACCCTTAAACACAAGTCTCTCCATGCTTAAACGACACCTAAAAAATATTCACATCATTTGTGTGTCCGTTTGTCTTTTTCCCTTCGTGTGTCTCAGGAGGCTTAAAACAGCCAAGGACGATTTACATGTTTACTCCCCCCCCCCCCCCCCCCCCCCAATAGCACAAGACCAGACGTTCTTTAAACCGCTCGCACGCTGCATTTAAGCAATCATGGCTGTAAACTGTAGGAACGTACATTGTGAAACATCAGATTATGAATACATAATCCCGGGTAAAGTACGATCAGTGTGAATCGTGAGACAAGATAACCCAGGACTGGGGTTTAGTATGAGCCAGGGTTAACTGTTTCAAGTGTGAAAACCCCTCTTGTTTATGACGGTCTCTGCTCTGTGTGCTGGCTTTCATTAAGAGTATCAGAGTTTCCAAGCTTCAGGAAGAATAAACATGTGCAGGTTTCTGAATGAATACCATCACTCTGTGTGTGTGTGTGTGTGTGTGTGTGTGTGTGTGTCTCTCTCTCTCTCTCACCGGAGATAACCCTTGTTCCTTGGAACTTGTACCCCCCCGCCCCCCCTAAGCATTTGTGCCGACTTTTCCACACAGTCCAGCTGTTCAGATATTAAGCCCGTTGTGGCAGTTTCTTGGTGCTTTAGACCTTTTATTTATTTATTTATTTCATTTGTGAGATTTCTACTTACTGTCATTAGATTTAAGTTGGCAGTAAAGTGTTGATGTTTACTGTTGATATTTTAGGTTTTTTTTTTTTAAATTCACATTTGGATTCAAATCATTCATGTTTGTTTTATTTATTTATTTTATGTGTGGTCGCCTCTGCACCACTCTTGATTCCTAACTCTCTTCGTTAAAGCCCGTGTCTCTAGTCACTCTCGTGTGTCGTGGTCTGGAGTAGCTGTGGCTCATCTGGCGAGCAGGTGGAGCTTCAAAGAACCGACTTAAACACACAGAAACCTCGTGATCATGTGCTCACCAGCCCATTTAAATCAGCATATAGACGCACGCGCACACACACACACACACACACACACACACACACACACAGAGGTGCTGTGCGTGACTGCTCATAGTTTATTTATAGGTCTTCCAGGATTAAACACTTTTTTTCTGGGGAGTGATGCTGACAGACTGGTCTGTCTGTCTCTCTCTCTCTATCTTTCTCTCTGTCTGTCTGTCTGTTTGTCTTTCTCTCTGTCTGTCTGTCTCTCTCTATCTTTCTGTCTGTCTCTCTCGCTATCTTTCTCTGTCTGTCTGTCTGTCTCTCTCTCTATCTTTGTCTCTCTCGCTATCTTTCTCTCTGTCTGTCTCTCTCGCTATCTTTCTCTCTGTCTGTCTCTCTCTATCTTTCTCTCTGTCTGTCTCTCTCTATCTTTCTCTCTGTCTGTCTCTCTCTATCTTTCTCTCTGTCTGTCTCTCTCTCTCTTTCTCTCTGTCTGTCTGTCCGTCTCTCTCGCTATCGTTCTCTCTGTCTGTCTGTCTTTCTCTCTGTCTGTCTCTCTCTCTCTCTCTTTCTCTGTCTGTCTCTCTCTCTTTCTCTCTGTTTGTCTGTGTCTCTCTCTATCGTTCTCTCTGTCTGTCTTTGTCTTTCTCTCTGTCTGTCTGTCTCTCTCTCTCTCTTTTTCTCTCTGTCTGTCTGTCCGTCTCTCTCGCTATCTTTCTGTCTGTCTGTCTCTCTCTCTCTGTCTGTCTCTCTCTCTTTCTGTCTGTCTCTCTCTGTTGTCGTCTGTCTGTCTCTCTATCTTTCTCTGTCGGTCTGTCTCTATCTTTGTCTGTCTGTTTCTCTCTCTTACTGTCTGTCTCTCTCTCTCTTACTGTCTTTCTATCTCTGTCTCTCTCTCTTTCTCCGTCGGTCTGTCTGTCTGTCTCTCTCTCTCTCTCTCTCTCTCTCTTTCTCCCTGTCTGTCTATCTCTTTCTCTGTCTGTCTCTCGCTCTCTTTCTCCCTGTTTGTCTGTCTCTCTTACTGTCTCTCTCCATCTCTTTCTCTTTTTTATATATATATATATATAATTAGTGTTTATGCATTACTTTTATGGATGCACAAAAAGCACTGAATTAAACTACAGTCCTAAATTAATAATAAAAACTCACATTACTAACACATCTCTTCCGTTATAATAAACGACAGAATTTACACTGATGCGTCAATCAAACAGCGTGCAGTTAGAAATGACGCGCAATAACTCTGTCTAAAACATACATTTTGATAAAACATTGTTTGTTTGATGCTATATTTAGAAACAAAAGAAATTGTGTTTATGAGCGCAGTAACTGTAATGGGGTTGTAATATGTAATTGTATAGAAATGTTAGAAGTGTCATACATTTACAGAATAAAGTAACATGTGAATGTGTGTGTTACTGCAGAACATTCAACCTCTTACCAGTTAACACTTAGTTTCTGCTTCTGTTTTTCTTTTTTTAGCATTTCTAATATAGTGATTTATCTTCTGCTTTAAAGCTTGTTGACGGTCAGGTTCTTTTTGTTTGTTTTTTTGTTTATTTATGTGTAGCATAATTCTCGTCGATACATTTTAATACCTTTTTCATAGCCTTCAATTTGCACGACGTTTTGGACAACACTGGGCAGAATGTGAAATAACATGCTTTTTCGAAAAAGTACAGAAAATAAAAATTGGCCTTTTAATCCAACTAATCGAAGAAATAATTGACAGGTTAATCGATTTATCAAAGATATTTGTTAGTTGCAGCTAGGGATGTCACAATACCAAAAATCTAGTAGTCGGTACCAATACCACGGTGTGGTATAAAAATAAAATAAAAAAAACTCTCTCTCAGGAGGATGTCCTCCAGAGAGAGAGAGAGAGAGAGAGAGAGAGAGAGAGAGAGAGAGAGAGGGAGAGGGAGAGAGAGAGGGAGAGGAATGTATTTTAGTCATCAAACACTGTCTGACACTGAGTCTCTGGCGGTGCACACCTAAGCGCGCGCGCACACACACCTTATACTCTTAATGCAAGCATTAGTTTAAATTCTCTGATATGGTGTCAGGCCAAAAAGATTTATTACAACCATTAACATTGAATAATTATTAGTGACATTTGGCTACATGTTGCTGACAGGACACGGGCTGAATGGCGATGCATGGAGGCCCATTAGGAGGTAGTTTATAACACTGCATTGCATTGGTGTCGTTAACAAAAAACTGGCTATCGCTAACATTACATGGAGCATAATAGCTGGTTTCACGGCTTCAATGCCAGCTGCCTCAAACAAACATAATATAGGACCGTCTTTCAGGTGCTTCGCCAAATTCCAGGTGTTTCCTCGCTTTGTTTGAAATGAACGATAGCATCGGTTGCCGGTGTGCTTTCCTCTTTTTACCTCTCAACAAGTCGGGGCGGAGCTAAACTTGCTAAGCTAAGCTAAACTTCTGTGGTTTTTCCCGTGTGCTTGTAGGCCTTCTTCTTCTTGTTCTTCTTCTTCACCCCTTGTGGACCGACTAAAGCACTCGCGCTTATTTGCTGCCCCCATCAGGTCCAGAAGAATCGCAACCTCTGTACTTTCGTTACAAACGGGACTAACACTACTGCAGAAAAACAAGTACCGTCACGTTTTAAGAATGTTGGTACCGAAGTATTGGTTCTCGTGGCATCCCTAGTTGCAGCCCTAAAAAAAATGTATCTGTATGATCTCTCTCTCTGTGTTTCTCTGTCTCTCTCTCTCTGTCTCTCTCTGACTACGTTTACATGGACAGCAGTAATCGAATTATTGACCTTACTCTGAGTAAGATAATAATGTGATTAAGGTGTTTACATGAGTCGCTTTTAGAATATTCATTTCATGTTCCCGTTTTACATGTTCTAGAACATAATTAGATTAACAGCCCGCGTCATTACGTCACATATCGACATACAGTTCGTCTTCATTATGGTACCGTATACAGTTTTGGGTGTGTTTATTTAATTTTTTTTTACGAACGCTTTAAGTGCAGTTAATTATTTGTCATGCTATACGTGCTAATAGACGACTGCTTGAAGCCGTGTTCTGCGTCCCAAACCGTGTACTTACCGTCTATAGAGTAGCCGAGATACATGTATTTTTCCCCACTATAGGCTTATAGTAGGCAAGTATGCGGTTTGGGACGCAGCCGTGCCCTCTTGTTTGCCGTAAAACGGTTGAGCGCTGCCGTGTGTGATCGTGTCCTGTCGCAAAATGCGGTGAAAACTCTCACACGATGTTAATAATGTGATTAAGGTGTGTACATGTCTGTAATACACGTCCATAATGCGACTAAAACAGGAGTACTCCACATGTCTTAATTCGATGTGTGTTTACTTCGAGTTTGACTTTAATCAGATTAAGGTAATTAAAACTTGCAGTTTACATGCTAGTTTCTTAATCCGGTTAATATTGGATTATTGTTGTCCATGTAAACGCACTGACTGACTGTGTCTCTCTCTCTCTCTCTCTCTCTCTCTCTCTCTCTCTCTGTGACTCTTTTTACTCCCCCTGTGAGAAAACCACAGACATACTAGCTGCTGATTTCTGACCAGCTCTGTGGTGCTCTGATTTAGTCCCATCTGTATCAAACCTGTGTGTGTGTGTGCGCGTGCACGTACACACGTGCAGATTCTCATGTGCTGTCTGTTGCATTGGGAAACGTATTATGACCAGCTCTGCTTGCTGTATTTACTTCTCTAGCACATGTCCATATGAAACATGAGCTGAATGGAGAAATCAGAAGGGCCTGATCTCCCAGGCTGATTTAAACGCGCCGTTCTAAAGTCAGCTCCGGTATAAAGCTGCTTTATGTTTACATGATATAATATTATAAATCTTACAGTTCTACATTAGTCCAGCGTCTCTACTCCAGCGCCTCTTCGACCGCTCGGGTGCCATGTTGTGAAAGAAGCGTGATCACATGACCGCGTGACGCAAACATCCGGCTTCGTAGAACATACAACCTGCTAGAACCTCACCGAGAAGACGTGTAAAACATTCATTTCAGACGTCCCCCCGATAAACGAATCCATTCCGAATCGAACTGTGTGGAGGGTCTGCCATACGACGTTAGCCGTTACTATAGAAACGATAAGGTATTCAGACCACACCAATGTTATGTAAGTTTTACTGCACTTTGCATTACAGTAGCGTTCAAGTTGAACTCCTGTGCCATGAACTATCCCGGACGCACAAGGGCCGTCATTACGTTACCAAGCAGCTCTCTGTGTTCCTCGCCGGCATCTAGGCGCGCTGTGTCATTGTTCTCGCATGTTACGTGAGGACATGCGAGCTGACATTCAGGAAGCTTGACTTACGGGTCGAATCGCTTGTCTGTCATCTGTTAAACCGAGATCTGAGCAAAGATCCTGGTGATGATAGCTGGTTCAGGCCCGTTCTGTCTGATAGGGGTGTGTGTGTGTGTGTGAGGAAATGTAGCTAGGTGATGTGTTGTGGCAGGACTAACAGGGCTTCATTGTGCAAAGTGAGACACAGAAACCTACGAATGACCACGTCACTGTGTCGGTGTTCAACTGTGTGTGACATCGGCACTGTAATCATTGTGTGCGTGTTGCATGTCATCTCCCAGTGGATTAAAAACGGACCAAGCTTTTCATATAATGAACGTGTGTACGAAAGAGATGTGTGTATCACACGTGTTTCTCTGTCACACTCTCCATCTGTATCTGTTCTTTCTTTCTCTTTCTCACTCTTTCTCTCTCTCGATCTCTCATTGTCTGTGTTATCGCTGTTCTGTCTCTCCTTTATTTCTCTGTTGTTTTCTCTTTCGCCGTCCTCCTTCTCTCTTTATCCCTCTCTGTCATACTCTTTCTGGCATTCTCTCTCTCTTTCTGCCTGCCATGCACTCTTCTGCCGCTGTCTCTCTCTGCCGGCTTTATCTCTGATCTTTTATAAAATTCTTTTTTTTTTCATCATTCTTCTCGCTTCACTTTACTCCTCAGCTGGGAAACTGTGATTTGGTGATTTTTTTTATTATTTTTTTCCCCCCCCTCTTTTTTTAAATTTTTTTTTTTTTAATAAAGTTTCACTGGTGAGTCTGAGATCCTGTTTACACCCAGTTCATGATGTCATGTGTCCTGTATCAGGACTAGACAGTGATTATTTTACCCACGAGTGTGAAAGGTGTGTCGGGTTAGCGGCGCGAATCGGATCAGTGTATGGTGTCTAGTATGCAAGTCAGATGGGAACGTTTGATAACCACCTTTCTGTCCTGTTTCTTGTTTTCACTTTGATGAAAAAGGTGGCTTCGTTAAAGCAACACGCCAACGTTCTGGATCAGCTGTAGAAAACGATGTCTGGTTACCCTCAGAGTGTTGCTGCTTTGAATAAAACCCATTTCTCGTATGGCTAGAAAAGCCCCCCCATCTCCTTTTTTTTTTTTTTAAAGTATTTTTCCAGTATGTTATCAATAAAGTTGTGGGATGTGATATTTTGGAATTTTCTGGTCGAAAGACGGTACTGTACTCTAGTGTGCGTGTATTTATTAATAGCTCATTAGTAACGAAAAGTCTCACTGAGTAGCTTAGGTAGTGAACGTCTAGTAGGCAAATGTTATGTAAGGAATACTAAGCGGGTGGTGTGACGTGGCATGATGCAAAGTGAATTCTTTTCCCATTAAAAAAAAAATGGTTTTTTTTTTTTTTTTTTTTTTTAATAGGTGGATTTTAAAAACCTGTCATTAGGCTTAGGCTGTGTGGATAATCTTTGCTTTGTTTTTCCAACTGTGTTCCCCCCCAGCTATGTGTTTTGGTAAACTTGTGTCCTGTGTATGTTTGCTCATGTTGATGTGCTTGTGCTCCATCACATTGGGTGTGTGTGTGTGTGTGTCACATGCGCTAGCAGTGGCTTAATGCCGAACTGGCTGCAGGTCTTTTGATTGAGAGATAAAAGCACGTCAAGGCCTCGGATAAAACGGTCCGGTTAACATTACAAAGCGACTCCCAAACGGTTTACAATTTTGATTTGCTATCAGCAAGGACTGGAGTAGTATTTCAAAAAAGACTTGATTTCCTGTGTTCAAACCGGGACTCGGTGTAGCCAGCAGCTCCACCTGTCCATGACTACTGACGAAACTTCGTTGCTGTTCTTTGTGAGCAAGCTCATATGACTCAAAGGAAGGACATTAAGCCTCTCCAAGGAAGTTACTTCATGTACATTGTTATTGCTTTCGATATCGAGTGTGTCTGCTCTCCTTTCCATTCAGCTCCAAGTCGTCACTAGTGCGTGATGCGTGATTTGATGTGAGGCTGCATTAAGAACTGTAATGCATTCAAAATTGAAAACCTGGTACAGAAAGCTGTATACGCGACACAGATGGCACACTGTATTTTCTGTACGTCATTTATTCAAGCCCAAAATGGCAGCTTCTGCAAAGAGTTTGGGGACAAGTGAGTAGGGAGCTTGCGAAGGATTGAGTAAGCAAGCAAGGCAAGACACTGATGAGGGAGCAAGCGAGGGAGGAGGATTGGGAATGAGCAAGTGAGGGAACAGAGAAGGGAGAAAGCAATTATAGGGACTGGGAGGAGGCAAGTAAGAGAATTTGGAGTACTGGGAGTGACGTGGAATGTCCTTCAGCAAAAATAAAAACTTCTGAGTCTCGAGGTGTATGATGGCAAAAAGAGCTCACTTTTATTACCGTAGTAACAGGAGGCGAGTCGGTCTGCAAAGCGACCACCTTGGCAAAATCATAGCGCGCGTGTGTGTGTGTATATACCATCTTAAACCAATGACCTTGTTGAGTGGGGGTTTTCCATGTTTTCTTCTAATCACATTTCTGTCGTCTCAGCACAATTGTTTTTCTTCGTATGTTCTCTATAACTGAGGCGTGAGCACAGCCAGCTTAATTATTTATTTATTTTTTTAATATATGGTGATTAGTTTTTTAAATTTTTTTTATTTTTTATAAAGTTAACTCAAAGCTTGGCAATAATCGTGGATACACGCCAAGAAATGACAGACAAATTAGCGAGCTAGGAAGGAAAATATACAAACTGAGTGAGAAGTGTGTGCACAGGTATTTTCCCCACAAGCTGGAGTTTCATCAATTTGTCCTAGTTTCACCTCCATGAATATTCACTTATTTCCTGATGAATAAAATATTCCATGTACTATTACAACCTAATCCTGTTTAAATGCTGATTTAACATTGTCACTCTCTCTTCATGAATGAAATATATTTCAAAGTCATTATAAGGCCTTTGATTGATTAAAACCTACCTTATCACTCTGATTAGACCTAATGGATTAGATAATAATCATATTTCAATCAGAGTCTGATCAAAGAAATATTTCTATGGGAGGAGCAATGGAGATGGGACTAGGTGAGACCAAGTGAGGGAAGGAGTCTAGGAAGGTGAAAGTGAGGGAAGGAGTCTAGGAAGGTGAAAGTGAGGGAAGGGGACTGAAGGTGAAAGTGAGGGAAGGGGACTGAAGGTGAAAGTGAGGGAAGGGGACTGAAGGTGAAAGTGAGGGAAGGGGACTGAAGGTGAAAGTGAGGGAAGGGGACTGAAGGTGAAAGTGAGGGAAGGAGTCTAGGAAGGTGAAAGTGAGGGAAGGAGTCTAGGAAGGTGAAAGTGAGGGAAGGAGTCTAGGAAGGTGAAAGTGAGGGAAGGAGTCTAGGAAGGTGAAAGTGAGGGAAGGGGACTGAAGGTGAAAGTGAGGGAAGGGGACTGAAGGTGAAAGTGAGGGAAGGGGACTGAAGGTGAAAGTGAGGGAAGGGGACTGAAGGTGAAAGTGAGGGAAGGGGACTGAAGGTGAAAGTGAGGGAAGGGGACTGAAGGTGAAAGTGAGGGAAGGAGTCTAGGAAGGTGAAAGTGAGGGAAGGAGTCTAGGAAGGTGAAAGTGAGGGAAGGGGACTGAAGGTGAAAGTGAGGGAAGGAGTCTAGGAAGGTGAAAGTGAGGGAAGGGGACTGAAGGTGAAAGTGAGGGAAGGAGTCTAGGAAGGTGAAAGTGAGGGAAGGGGACTGAAGGTGAAAGTGAGGGAAGGAGACTAGGAAGGTGAAAGTGAGGGAAGGGGACTGAAGGTGAAAGTGAGGGAAGGAGTCTAGGAAGGTGAAAGTGAGGGAAGGGGACTGAAGGTGAAAGTGAGGGAAGGAGACTAGGAAGGTGAAAGTGAGGGAAGGGGACTGAAGGTGAAAGTGAGGGAAGGAGTCTAGGAAGGTGAAAGTGAGGGAAGGGGACTGAAGGTGAAAGTGAGGGAAGGAGTCTAGGAAGGTGAAAGTGAGGGAAGGGGACTGAAGGTGAAAGTGAGGGAAGGAGACTAGGAAGGTGAAAGTGAGGGAAGGGGACTGAAGGTGAAAGTGAGGGAAGGAGTCTAGGAAGGTGAAAGTGAGGGAAGGGGACTGAAGGTGAAAGTGAGGGAAGGAGACTAGGAAGGTGAAAGTGAGGGAAGGGGACTGAAGGTGAAAGTGAGGGAAGGAGTCTAGGAAGGTGAAAGTGAGGGAAGGGGACTGAAGGTGAAAGTGAGGGAAGGAGTCTAGGAAGGTGAAAGTGAGGGAAGGGGACTGAAGGTGAAAGTGAGGGAAGGAGACTAGGAAGGTGAAAGTGAGGGAAGGGGACTGAAGGTGAAAGTGAGGGAAGGAGACTGAAGGTGAAAGTGAGGGAAGGGGACTGAAGGTGAAAGTGAGGGAAGGAGACTGAAGGTGAAAGTGAGGGAAGGGGACTGGGACAGACAATGCGATTGAAGGGGACTTGTCGTGGAGCAAGCTAGGGAAATGAACTGGGAGGGAACAAGCAAGGTAAGGGGACTGGGTGGGTGAAAACGAGGGAAGGGGCCATAATGGTAGGAAAAGTGAGGTAACAAGCCTGTTGGGGAAGAACCAAGAGACGCGACTGGAAGAGGGAAGCAATGGAGTATAAGCAATGGAAGGGTTCTAGGAGGGAGGTGTTCCACCCTCTGCACCCTCATGAGCACAGGTCACTCTGCAGGTCACAGTAATTCAATGTCTGTACTGAACTTATGGACAGCCCAGCAGTACCATTGGGGTGTGTGTGTGTGTGAATGAGACACAGTGTAAAGCGCTTTGGATAAAAGCGCTATACAAGTGCACCATTTACATTTTTATTTACATTTATGTTTATCTGCCTGTTTATCTTCTCGATCTCTTTATTTCTGTATCTCTGTTCTTAGCAATTCTGTCCATCTCTCACCTCCCTCCTCTGTCTTATAACTGGAAGAGGCTGTCACAGAACACGCTCATGTCTCTTAGCCAGAAATGAGACGGAGCACAAGACTTTACGTCAGTGGAAAAAGACTTGCCTTACAGCTACTGATGATGTGGACCGTGTGTGTGTGTGTGTGTGTGTGTGTGTGTGTGTGACACACACAGACACAATGCACTACCCTGTCATATGGGTCTGTGTTTATTTTTGTTCTGGTTGATTCGATGATGTCATTGCTCGTGAGCAGCTTGAGTGAGAGTGTGGGTTTCGTGATGTCTCCACTCAACACTGACAAAGATGTACCCCTCTGCTTGCCTTGAGATAAAACTGGCACAATTAAGGTCTATTCACATCAAGACTCTTATCAATAAGTACAGATGTTAAGAATTGCTATATTATGTACAGTGAGATCCTTAGTGGCCATCACTTTCGGTTGCAATCATGCAGCCGCACTTGTGTGTTAGTACGTGTTGGATTACACACATCGTTAAACGAGGTCATGTGCCGTATCTGTGGTTCATATGATGCATGTTGTTGCACATGTGCTGTAGTGAATTTGTTGAGTCATAATTCTGAAGCAACTCCAGGTCGGACTAAGATCACCAGTGATCTCCTTTAGAATACAAGTGACACGTTTTTTTATTTTCCTCCTCTTTGCGCTGTTACAGTTGTCTGCTGCTTGTGCTGCGTGACCGTGTGACGCTCCAGTATCCAGTCTGACTGCGTGTTAAAGATCGGGAGATCGTCCTTTTATTTGGACATTTGGAGAACGCCTTTGTCTCATACGCTATAGGTTGTCCGTCATGGTAAATGTGTGTTCTGTCGTCACTCAAACTCGCGTGTATTCACATTTATCTGCTTGTGTGTGGATTGGTTGGTGTGCCATTTGCTAAGTGGGCCAAAGCTTCTCTAAGAAGTCTGCGTTACCATGGAAACGGATGTGGGAATGGCTGGTGGGTAGCCATGCAGCTGTGGCTGTTTGGCCGGGTTTCAGGTTTTGGGAGGAAAAGGATGAAGAATTGTCTGTGTGTGTGTGTGTGTGTGTGTGTGTGTGTGTGTGTGTGTGTGGTGGACAGTACTGTACTCTGGAGCATCTTCTCTTGATCACATCACTGCTCCATCTCCCTGTTCAGCCGCCTTTAGTGTTTCTACATTAGAACCATCCTGAATTCTTGAGGCAGTGATCTGATTATGAATTGAGAGATAGTGTTGTGAATTCTGGATCAGTGATGACTGTTTTGAATTCTGTTTGTCAAGTTATGAATCCTAGATGCGAAGTCGTGAAATTTAGAAACCAATTAATTGTTTTCGGAATGCAGTACTCTTAAACGAGAACGTTCAGAACTCAGAATTCCGCTTCACCTAAATTATTTCCAAGTATTTAAACCTCAGAATTTCATTTTTAGAGCGCACAGAATTCTGACCTCGGCCAGGAATTCAGTTTTCAGAGCTTAGGCTCGACAATACAAACCTCAGTTTCTAGAACTTGAATTCATAGCACTGCTTCTAGAATTCAGAACTCAAAAGCTCGGCATTTGGAAGTCAGCACGCTTAACATGGTTTCTAAATTTCCAAACTTCACCTCTCAAATTCATAGCCTGATGACTAGAATTCAGAATTCGATCTCAATCTCTGCCTCTAGGATTTAGAGCTCAGTCTCTCAATTCAGAAATCACATCTCTGGTTAGGATTTAGAGCTCAGTCTCTCAATTCAGAAATCACATCTCTGCCTCTAGGATTTAGAGCTCAGTCTCTCAATTCAGAAATCACATCTCTGGTTAGGATTTAGAGCTCAGTCTCTCAATTCAGAAATCACATCTCTGCCTCTAGGATTTAGAGCTCAGTCTCTCAATTCAGAAATCACATCTCTGCCTCTAGAATTTAGAGCTCAGTCTCTCAATTCAGAAATCACATCTCTGCCTCTAGGATTTAGAGCCCAGTCTCTTAATTCAGAAATCACATCTCTGGTTAGGATTTAGAGCTCAGTCTCTCAATTCAGAAATCACATCTCTGCCTCTAGGATTCAGAACTCTGTCTCAGTTCAGAAGGTGAAATATTTGCCTCTGGAATTTTCTTAATCTTATTTTCTCAAATTCAAAAGTCAGAGGCTGCCTCTAGAATTCTCCCCCATTTTTCTCTAAACTCAGACAGTGCCAGAGTGTCGGGGTCAAAAGGAGGCTCTGGTCTGAAGTTAACCTTTAACAGAATTAACAAGGACTTTGAGCTGTGATCTGGAACCCAAAGCCACTAATCTTTTTTCAGCACAGCCAGCTGCTTAATGCCCCCCCCTCCCCCCCGCCCCCCACGGGTGCTCACGGTGCTCTTTATGGGTGTTCTATTTGGACATGGTGAATGCAGAACACTGATAATCTCTCTCAAGAATATATACAGTATGAAATGGTGATTTATATCAATTCTTTTATTACTTTGAAGTACTTGTCATTTACCACATGAGGTTTATAATACAGTAATATGTTATCTGGAATTACATGATTTTTAAAAAATATTTATATAGAATCGCAACACTAGTGTTTCACTTTATTATTTATTTTTTTTTAAAAATGATGTTGACCATATAATTGCACAAAATGTCCAGCGTCAATCATGAAACATTATGTACCAAGAACAGAATAAAACGCTTGGGGGCATGACGTCATGAGAAAACAATCAATGGCATGGTGGTGTGTTGGGTCCGACATGAAGCAGAGTTACTATTCCCACTGCAAAGTTGATTATTTTCCACTACTAGCTCACCCTAAATGTTCTACGCCTCTGAGCATTTACAGTCCTTAATTTAATGACAAGTGACCCGCCCCATCATTTATCCGTTTATAGTTCCAGTTACCGTTGTGAAACGTCCACGTTATAGCAGCTGTAAGCATTCCCTCAAAAGTCTCTCTTTTGGTCTTCTATTTATTTATTTATTTATTTTAATGTTTGATATTTGGTGAGACTAAAAATCGAACCCCGCAGCTTCTCATTTTATACCGAAGTTTGAAGTTCTACGTCCTGAAGACTGTCCGAAAATTTGGTGTTACAGTTGTGCCTTAGGGCTGGCCGATATGACACCGATATCATAGCACGATACCTGTGTACATTTCTACGATACACGATGCGCGTCACGTTATTCCATTTAGCTAACAAACTCTGTGCAAAACAACACACAAAATAACGGCATCACCATACCGACGATATCTCAGAAAAGAAATCTCCTCACCATATCAGTGATTTAGAGATTCTTATAGGTTTTGAATCTGTATTTCACAGAACACGAATACTAATCGGAGTCACCAGTTTTTACCGAACAGCTGATGGCGGCTAAGAACCTCACGGGTCTCGCTGTGCGTGCTCTGAAAGAATACACGGCTTCTCCAAATTCCCTTATAAGGTTCTCATACTGAAGCTTATTGTTCACATGCTGTGTGTTGTGTACGGTCAGCGCTCACATCACACCGCTTTGCTTTGGAGAGACTGAATGAGCAGCTCTGTACTTGCTGTGATGATTGAAGTTCATTCGAATAAGAACCGTTTCGTAGATCACTGAAACACGAGCATTGGCTGGACGTCATCCTTAACGTCCCGCTTTTTGACGCGGCCCTATTCTGCTCGGTTTGCTACTGTACGACTGGCGTGCCTCAAATAGAGTGGGAAATGCTTCTTGAAGGTCTTGCCAGAAATAACAAAAAACACCTTCCCTTGTGTAACCCAGAGCCTCCTCGACTACCCAAGCCCAAGCACAAAACCCTCATGTGATCGTAGTATGTATTATTTATTTCGTTTTATTCTTGTCTTCATTTCTCAGCTAACTAGGAACAAGAAACAACAAGGACGTCAATATGAGATTAAACGAAATGCGCGTGATTTGTCTTTTAACCACAGAGCGTAAACTCTGAGCTCAATACACCCTTTTTGGATGAGTTTCTGTATTTATACAGTTGTAACCAATCACAGCTCTCCAGCCAGCACTCCTCCTACAAATAAATCTGTATATAAGCAGGAAGGAGAGCACACAGGACCTCACGCCTCCTTACCCTGCGTTCACACCGGCGAGCAACACGTCCCCAATGCCGCTCGCCGCTTGTCTCTTGTGGGCCCTCGAGCTCTGCTGTTGTGGGTGTGTGGCTTGCGTCCAGCGAGTTTAGCTCCGATGTGAAAGAGCAGTGGCTGCATTGTGGTTTACAGCATACAGTTTACAACAGCATACAATTTCTTTGTCTTAAGTGTTTTAAAGAACACATGAGAACATCCATATTTTGATGTACATGTTACATGTCAGGCTGCATATCAGTTATTGATATTAGCTACAAACATGCTCTAAAGACAACAACGATCTCTGCTGTCGTCTTCCAAGCTTTATTTTTCTTTAAAATGTCTCCATGCGTAATTAATGAGGAAAAAGATGAAAACACAATTATATGTTTATGCTTTGGGGGTGTTTCGGGGACACAGTGGCTTATTGGTTAACACACTTACCTCGTACCTTCGGGGGTTGGGGGATTGAATCCCGCCTCTGCACTGTGTGCGTGGAGTTTGCATGTTCTACCCATGCTCTGGGGGTTTCTTCCGGGTACTCCGGTTTCCTCCCCCAGTCCAAAGATGAGTGTTGTCGGCTGAGTGGCATATCCAAATTGTGTGTGTGTGTGTGTGTGTGATTGTGCCCTGCGAAGGGTTGGCACCCCGTCCCTTGTGTCCCCCAAGTTGTGCACCGAGTCCCCTGTGATGGAATCCAGGCTGCCCGTGACCCTGTGTAGGATAAGAAACATGGAAAATGGATGGATGGAAGTTCTTATTTATTTATCTTTGTGTGTGTTCGGAACCGATACTTCGGTACCAGCATGCTTAAAACGTGACGGTACTTGTTTTTCTGCGGTGGCGTAAGTACCGTAGGTAACGAGGTTGCAATTCGGAACCGAAGGAGGCAGCAAATGCGCACAAGCGTATCAGTCGTTCCACAAGTGGTGAAGAAGAAGAACGCCTCCAAGCACACGGGAAAAACGACAGAAGGTTAGCTTAGCGTGACAAGTTTAGCTCCGCCCCGACTCGTTGAGAGGAAAAGAGAGGAAAGCTAGCATCGGTTGCCGGTGTGTGACCGATGCTATCGTTCATTTCAAACAAAGCGAGGAAACACCTGGCTTTGTCGCTCGCGATACTTGTTCAAACCGTCTCGAACACTTTGAGAGGTTCGAATGATCTCATAGTTAAGGGGCATGGAATTCGACTCTAAGCAGTTGGTTCCAACTGCGTCGAATGAACTCAAACTTAATTTATTAAACAAGGGTGAAATACCTCAGGGTTTGAGCTGCTGCGAGTGTACTTTATGTGCCGGTGATATTAATTTCCAAACATTTCAAATCACTCCAAAGTCCCGTTTGTACCGCAGGGTGGCTGATCCAGGGAGTCCGAGAACAATCTGAAAGAGAGTGTGATTATAGATTTCAGGAGCAAAACGTCCCCAGACGGCTTTGCAATACAATCGCTTTCCTCAGGAGCAAAATTGCGAGGCAAGAACTATGTATAAATATCTGCATGTGTGTATGGTTAGACTGACTCTCCCTCTCCTCTTCTCTAGGAGATAAGGATGGCGGTAAGGTGACGTCAGTGATGGCGACTCCAGGCCAGGGTCCCGATCGGCCTCAGGAAGTCAGCTACACGGACACAAAGGTGATCGGGAACGGTTCATTCGGAGTCGTCTACCAGGCCAAGCTGTGCGAGTCCGGAGAAATGGTGGCCATCAAGAAGGTGCTGCAGGACAAGAGGTTTAAGGTGAGAGTCGTGTGGCGGGGAAATGAGATGGTGTTAATCTCCAGCAGGCTGAAATTTTAAGCAGAGATTAACACGGTCCCTTTTGTAAAGGAACCCAAGTGTGAGTTCGGTTAAAGATGTAGATGAGAATGTAATCTCTTTTTATAGATGATGATGCGACCGTGGTGACACCAGTCTGCTGAATTTGATCCTCTGTGTGTGTGTGTGTGTGTGTGTGTGTGTGTGTGTGTTCTGATTGGCAGTTTGCCTCATTGTAGGTCCTGCTGAATTGTGTGGGTTTTTTTTTTTTTTTTTTTTTTTACATTTTAGAAAATAACTGCAAAGTAATCTTAAATCAGAGCAAAGCTGCTATACAGGTGCATCTCCAAAAATTTGAATATCGTGGAAAAGTTCATCTTTTTCTGTAATTTAATTCAAAAAGTGGAACTTTCATATATTCTACATTCATCAAGCACAAAGTGAAATATTTCAGGCCCTTTTTTGGTTTAATCTCGATGATTACGGCTTACAGCTCATGGAAATAAAAAATCTTATATCTCGAAATATTAGAATAAAGCATTTATAATACAGAAATGTCGACCTGAGAAGAACTCTACTCAGCGAATTAACTCAAACACCTGCAAAGGTTTCCTGAGCCTGTAATCTCTGTCTGGTTCAGTACACAACCACAATAAGGAATGAAACACCACGGTGGCATGCTGCTATAGGAAAATAATCAACAATAATGGTGGTGTGATGCAGCTGTGGGTTACAGCTGCATGCTGCAAAGTGTTTAATTCCTTTTATATGACAGTAGTTTGGCAACAGATATAACTTTTAATTGTCAGCCTGTGTGTGTGTTACACTCTTCACCCCCTCTGATCAGAGCTCTTCACGGGTTAAGTGCTTGACACATTACACTCACCAACCAGTCATCACGTCAAGCACCGTCGCCATGGCGACCTATACCGTCAGGCCGTGTTGCGATTGATTTACTCGGTCTAATGAAGTGCTCTCAGTCAGATTGCAGAAATTGGTGATACAGTGAGAGAACGAGGCCATTTCATTATATCTCTTGTGCTGTTCCATAGACAGACACACTGACCTGCACTTATTACTCATGAGAAAAGAATTGATCTCGCGCTGTGTGCATTTCAGGCCTCGTCGTATATTATAGCTCCGACTAGTAAGGAAGCACGTCTTCCCTGAAGGAAATAAACGAAGGAGGGGAAAAACCCTGCTGGGATGATACAGTATCTTGCTGAGTCATCCCTGAGCCAGTGATCGACATTTGATTATTCAGCCTTGGCACGTGGCCCGGTGGCGTACGTGACCGCGGAGAACGAAGGGCTCAAGTAGAATAATCTTTCACTTCGCTGCAGTGCCATTACGGCATTGTTAGATGTTCCTTCTTTACTCCTAAACAGCTTCATTACAGATTAGCTACTTAAGGAAGTGCCTTACACGTTTCCTTATGTCGTCACTGTGGGAGTGTGTGTGTGTGTGTGTGTGTTAGGGATGAAACGGTTACCGGTTTCCCGATAAACAACGCTAAAACTCCCAGACGGTTAGTATTATCGCGTCACATTTCATTATCATTAAAACCATGCGCGATTATCGTGATTTATAAAACTCACAGTTATTGCTGTCCACACACCCGGCATGAGTCTGACGCAAATCCTAAGTGTGGTTATATTTTGGATTTTATAAAAATGCCGAGAGAAACTTAATAGAAGATGGAAAGTTGTTGCGAAAGAGGGTTTTGGGCCCCTGCCCATTTTCTACATTATTTAAGTGTTCCTCTCAACATTAATCAATAAGTATATCATGTAAAAAGCATCTGCATTCAAATGAACACGAGAGCGTGCACAAAACCGGAGCAAATCGCAAGGAAGTCGGAATTTTCCTATTTATTTATCCGACTCAATTCACGCTGCAGTCGCGATGCGTCTCGCTTCAACAGGCGGACAGGTATGCTGAAACCGCTAGCTCTTCTGCTAACCTTTTTCGTAAAATTAGCAGCATTTTTTTATGCCTATCGCCGGTAGTTTTCAAATTGATCGAGAGGAAATGTGTTGGTAAGTACTATCTACTCAAGTTCGTTACATTTCCAGACATGCAAGTAACCCTGTTATATTATATGTATGTCATATAGTCAGTAAAGGCACGATGCCAAACAGAAAATGAAAGAAAAAACTGAAGGAGGAGGTATTGAAAGGGATATCTTAAATCTTTGAGACTAAAAAGCCAGTTCAGCAAGCAGTGCTGCAGTTTTATGGAAATCAGAGTGCTGCTGCCAAATGTCAACTTAATTGTGAAATGAATAGTTTCACTGACTTTACAGTTAGTGACATACAGGGGGTGTCGCACTACACTTGTGGATGGTAATACATTTCTTCTTATTAAAATTTCCTTTTAAAGATGATTTGGATGAATCTCTCCACTAAAAGTTGCCGTTTTGGTGTAACTATTTCTATTGGTAATGTAAAAATAAAATACCGTCAGGTTATATTAGGCGTCATTCTCATGTCCGTTATTGTGACCATACGTAGTCCGTTTACAGTGTCTACCAGGGGGATAAGAATATGTAGTTAAATTACAGTTAAGGTAGCCTTCTTATTTTTATTTATTTATTTACTTTGAATAAACATTTGAGCAACTGTCCGTGAGGAACTCTCTGCATGCCCCTGGACCATGGAGCAAAAACACAACAACGAAACAGTACAATGACAAACTTGTATTAAACCAAATCTTCCACTATCGTGTTGTCAGTCAGCTCGCCTCACTCTCGCCACGTGATGAATGAAATGTGACTCCTGCTGATCTGTGCTGCGACTCCGAATCAGTCAGTTCATGCTGAATTGTTTAGTGTTTAACTGTAGCTTCCGTTCTCTAACTGAACTAAATGATTTTTATTACTATGAAAAGGCAAAATGACGATGGGGGCGGTGCCACGGTGGGCAAGTGACGTTATCGGTGTGCGGCCCCAACACATCGCAGCAAGCTTAGTGACAACCATCCATCACTTTATAGTTGAATATAAAACTTGCTTAAATGATTTCAGTGTGTGAGTATCAGTACTTTCTGTCCATTCTGCTGTGACCCGTTTTTGTTTCGAATGTTTGTTTTATTTGATGCTAATTCCACTACTACAGTATCTTACTTTGAATACTGTGGATGAGAAAATGTAATGACTAACATTTTTATCTTTCATTTGACTTGATTGTTCTATTATATTGTATATGATATGCATAGTCCAGTGCAAAATAAAAATAAGATGACTGGATTTTTTCCAGTTTGGCCAGCACCAAAATTTCTAGTGGAAACTATGCCATAAAGTCATATATCAATATATGTCAGCCTGCTAGCCGCGATATTTAGTGTTCATTAGCTACGAAGTACTGGTTAATGGGGGTTATTGTGGTTGGTCCTGTACTACTTTTTTTTTTTTTTTTTTTTTTTAAGGAAAGGAGCAAAAAGAGAAATTAGAGGAAAGATTGGTTGGGGAAATGCAGATCATGACGGTTGTCTGTTCTGCAAAGAGAACTGGAGGTATAGTGTAAAACGTGTAGATATTTTTATACCCTGTGTCTCCATCCACCATGCATTTATGTTTTTATTTTTGGCTTGGGTATAAAGGTGCAAAAGCCTTCACAAAGTCAGTTTCGCTGAGCTCAGAGTTTCCGAGTTGGGGGCGTGTTAGTAGAAAACATGGCGGAATCAATGGATGCAACGTCTGTAGTTAAAAGAATTCACTTATTATATGAAGTATATGTATATAGTTTAGTATATACAGCAAGTTATAGACGTACAAGCGAACATGTCTTTTGTCAGGTTTTTTTTATTTTTTATTTACAGTAAAACAAGCCAATTCCCTGCACAAAATACAATAGCATTGTACAATTATGCTAAAATGTGTAACGTTAAACACACCTGAGGCGCATTCTTTGTTCATTTTTTCAAAGTAGAATTAGAAAACCTAGCTTTTTTTATTTATTTTATTTTTATTTTTAGTTAATTAAGGGAAGGTACACCGCCGTCTTACTCTGATCAAAGTGACTTGAATGCACCTCATGTCGTAATTACGACTTCCCAACTCGTAAATACAAACTTCCCAGGAGAACTTGAACGCACCGTAACATGAGGTATATATTTTGCCCTCAGCCTCCTTCACAAATAGCAGGATGATTGAACTGGATTCAGGGATCTGCTGCGCATGATGATTGATTTCCTCTCAGGCTCTCATTGGCTGTTTCACAGCGCTGTTCTTGCTACTAGTCACACAGGCTTTTACTCTATACGATTCATCGCCGAGAATATCAAGCATGCTTGAAAGCATCAGAGCATCTGCGACAGCTTGCAGCCACATCCTGAAACCAGTGAACCGCTCATACTGCTCGAGGTTGCCGTGGGAACGTGCAGAGAGTTGTCTGCGGGCGGTGAGGGGTTTATCGCGGATCCCCAAAAATTTGTCTGTGACTGTGGCCAGCTTTTTCACACAATGTGCAGGCTCCTAAAGTCTAAGCCCACTAAACCCCCCCCCCCCCCCCCCCAACTATCCCCCTGAGCTTTCAAAACTCGAAGGTGTTTGTGTTTTTAAGCCCACCTCCTCATCGCATTTAAAACAAAATAAAATAAATGCATCTGTGACTGTTTGAGCATCCCACGCTGTGCAGCTGCAGCAAGACCGCTGGGGAACGTGCGATATTTCTGGTTTTGACGATTCCAACAGGATTTATTTTAATACGCCGCCTCTACAGTTCCCTCACTTCCCTTAGCACCGTGAATGAGACACGCTTGCGCCTCTCTCTCCGTCATTGTGTGGGTGGTGTGCCAATTACAGCCTCTGTTTCAGGAAGCATGGCTCAGAGAGATTGTGTGTGCGTGTGAGAACCGAACGTTTGCCTGGGGCTTGGACCTGTGCGTTGTTTCTATTTCCATCCTCGTCTCATCACATCCGGGCCGAGAAATGGACGTGAAGATCGACAGCAACAATGCTAAACATCTGTGTATACAGCTACACCAAGGGCTTCATCACACCGCCGCTCTTTATCTTTTATTTGACCTTTTTATATTGACGTAACCATTTAATGACACTTTTTTTTTTTTTTTTTTTTTTTCCAGGAAATTTGCATAAGAACATTTAGGAATATTAAAGCATAATAAATTAGGAAATGAACGATTGCAGCTGCTTTCAATCAGACTTTGTAATCATTAAAATAAATAAATAAATAAATCAAATTAATGATCCATAATATCTCAGAAAAATATCTTTACGCTCATATTATGTTATCACTCTCTTTCCCAGCCCTTCTGTGCACTCTAAGTGTGGTGAAGGTCATATTCTCTGTGCTGATGCCGTGGATCTGTTTCTCTCTTCTACTCTACAGAACCGTGAGCTGCAGATCATGAGGAAGCTGGACCACTGCAACATCGTCCGCCTCCGGTACTTCTTCTACTCCAGCGGGGAGAAGGTGACCGTCTCTGTCCACATACATGCTTGTACTTATAGCTGGTATCGTCAAGCCTTTTCATAAGGCACGGACGCACCCCTTTTATCCCAGTTACTCCGTTTTTACTTGTGAATGTAGGACTATTGGGGAAACGAATTCCACAGAGTGTCCAAGTTGAATGTGTTGTATGGCAAAAATGGCGGCTTGATTCCTTTAAATCATAATTGTCGGGTTTGAGGTAAAAAGGTCACACCACCTTCAGACTGACAAGCGCAGAGAGCAGGACACACCTCCTTCTCTAAGAAAGACAAGCACAGAGAGTAGACCATACCGCCTCAAGTGAGACCGACTGGTTCGGAAAAGAGGACAAGTGAGACTGACAGGTTCAGCAAGTAAATCTTGCTATGGTTTACTAGCATGCCTTGGTAGCATTGTGTGTGGTCGGGACAGAATTTTTTGGTGGCAGCAGGATGTGTTTCTGTGTGGGCTGAATGTCGAGTTTACCTGTGGCTGGTCCGTCCTGCACTGCAAGCATCTGTCGGTTACTGTCGTCGACCGCCACATTTTTGTGTTTGTGTTCTGTGCTGATTTGATGTAGTTCTGCATGGGAGCATCATCAGAACACGCACAGTGTAGAGGGAACTGTGCTGACAGGGTTCAGGACCTAGTGTAAAAACCATGCTGTGCTTTTACACAATAAAACTGTTTCCAAAGCACCAAAAAGGTCTGGAACCATGACGCCTCTGTGCTGTAGGGTTTGTCTTTGGATGATGAAATGTGTCGTCAGAGCAATAAAACCCTGATCTTAAACAGCTGAAAATGCAGGACGGGTTAAAATCGTGAAGCAGCTGGAGAGGACACTCTGTCCTCCTGTCTCACACCTGTCCCTTCTCCTCTCTTTCCCCCCCGTTTCTCCATCTCGCCTCTTGTGTCACGTGAGCAGACTGATGAGATTGAGAAGTCGGTGTGTCCGTGTATGACGTGGTGATCTCGCTCACCTCACATGTGTTCCAGCTCTCACACCAAACTGTGGCCAATCTGCTGTTCGACCCGTAATTCCGGATGTTTCTATTTACTTATTTATTCTTTATTCATTGTTTATACATGCTTCTGAAACAGAAAATACAAAAGGCTTTTTAAATGTGTAAAATAAATAAATAAATCAAAGTGGATATGTAACGGTCCTCCAGCGCTGTCTTCAGATGTACACTGGTATAAATATAGGTCATTTAAAAGTACATTTTAAATGAATATTTTATTTAAAATAAGAAGACAATACGAGCTGTAATTAAGCGAGTTAAAAAAATACAATACAGCCACAAAAATCCATTCACTCCATTACAGAATCATTCTTTCTTTTTTCCTTTCCATCCATCTTCCTTCCTTCCTTTCTCTTCCTTTCTTTCTTGATTTCTTTCTCTCCCTTCCTTCCTTCCTTCCTTCCTTCCTTCCTTCCTTCCTTTCTTTCTTTTCTTTCCTTCTTTCTAAAATGGACTTAAATCCACTGGGTAGAGAATGGTGAGTTGGGAACTCTCACACTCTCTCATCCATCCTCGCCTCTCTTTTTAGTTCTTTCTCCATCACTCCCTATCAGAATTTCTCCACATCATCCTTTCACTTTAACTCAAGCTGCCTGTAGTTTTAGTTAAACAGCAATTCAGTGATGATAGGAATGTCAATTTGCTGACATTACACATCATTCATGTAGTTGGTGAAATCTGCTGAGCACAGTTCTCTCTCTCACACACACACACACACACACACACACACGCGCGCAAAACTCTTCTTGCTGCTAGTTCAGCCTGCACTATATGTGTGCCAAAAAACACCCGACCCCAGAGAGCGAGAGACTTTTAGAAGTGTTTCATGTGGGCTGACTTAACAACCGCATTTATTCTTGCATCGGCACATTCTTGCACACATCCTTGCACGGTATGTGTATACGGGTATCTTGATTATTCTGTAAAGGCAGCATCGCGTGAAGAATTGTGAAATTCTCAAATCAAAAGGCTCGCAAAGTCAGTATACTTCAAATATTGAAAAAGCTGTTATCAGTTACATGTCACGTAAATGTCACAGAGGGACATAAGGAATAACACTCAGATTTTGCTTGAATAATAAATCGGACGTAATAGTTCAGGAGACGTTGGTGCAAACGCTGGACTCAAAGTCCCACAGCGCAATGCAGCTATTCGCCCGAGTTGTGCAGAGACTCGGCTCGACTAGTTTGTGATCGGTTAGGATGAAAATTGAAGCTTCGGAAGCTGATCCGTTTGAGCAGGGTGTACAGATGAGGAGGTGAGAGCTGGACAGACTGAAGTGCCGCTGCATCGCCCTCTTTAGAAAGAGATGAAACGTGGGCTAATGCTCTGTTCAAGTGGGAACTGGGAAGTTTTAAAAAGTTTACGACTTCCCAGTAGGAGCGGAGCATCTGAGTTGCTTTTCCATGACGGTACTTCAACACAGAGGTGCTGATTTGTGAGAAGTATGAAAGAACAGCATGATTTACCGTTTTTAAGCATAATAATTCAATCTCTGCAGGGTTTTTGACCAAACTGCTCTTTAATGTACTTTTGCAGCACTACTAACAGGGAATTGTCACATCCACTTTAAGAAGGAATGAATTGCAAACCCAACAACACTTTAATTCCAGTTTTTATAGACCGCTTACAGCAAGCATTCGTTTTATTTCGGACTTCAGGCGGCCGAGTTCGCCTGAACACTGTAACGTTGGAAGTAGGAAGTTCTGCGTTGGAAAATTCCCAGTTATCATGAACGCGGTATTAATCCCACTGGCACCGCTATCAGCATGTAGTCGTACGGCATTGTGGGTGACCTAGGAAACCATTAACCAAAGCGAAAATAAACCAACTTAAAAAAGTCAACTCCGAATTTCTTTATCAAATAAATGCTGGAGGTCACTGAAGATCACGTTAATAATGACTATTAATATGCAAGTCACTCATGGTGGAGTTTTCCTGTAAAAAGGAAAGGACCCAAAAAATTATTATTTTTTTTTTTTTTACACCAACATCACAGAGTTGAAGCTGTTCTGTACTGAGGAATTGGCTAAAATTCGTTCAGGTCTGATCAACGGTTACCGCAAACGTTTAGCTACCGTTATTACTGCACAAGGGGGTCGCAGCAGATACTGAAAGCAAAGGTTCACATTCTTTTGCCACTCGCAGATATGTAATATTGGATTACTTTCCTCAATAAATAAATGACCAAGTATAATTATTTTTGTCTCCTTTGTTTAATTGGGTTCTCTTTATCTACTTGTGTGAAGATCTGATGATGATTTAGCTCATATTTATGCAGAAATAGTCCATTCTAAAGGGTTCACAAACTTTCAAGCACCACCGTATGTCACGGTGAAACTCCGAAAGTGCACATGAGCTGGAGCTAAACTGGCACTTAAGTGTGGGCGTCATTATGCATGTGTAATGAGCATGCGCGCACACGCACACACACACACCTTATCCACGCCATTTTAAATTGTGTGATATGAAAGTCAGCTTATGTCTGTCATATTTCCTTTTCATATCCTCCCCTCTTCTGTCTCTTCTCTCATAAGACATCATGACCACATCACACGAGCCAGTCAGGCTGTGCCCAGACCTGGTGGGAGCGCCTCCATAGCCAATCAAATGGGAGCTCTGCTGATCAGTTGTAATTGAGGAAGTGTTGCTGTAGTGACTCACAGGCAGAGCTAATTTTAGCCCTTGCGCCATGTCAGGAGGGCGGCGTGGCACCCGAGCCCACCTCCATCCATTCCTCAGTAGCTACATTTACATTTACAACGGAAAATGATACGACTGATGGCTCATTCAAAATATAAACAATCCCGCGCCGGGTTAGTTCACATGAGGGTGGATTAAAAAATAAATAAATAAATAATGACTTTCACAGGTGGAAATCTTTAATAGCTTGTGAATATGTGGGTTTGTGCCACAGCATGATGACCAACATGGTGGCACAATGCTCAGCGAGGAAGGTGTCTTTAGGTTCTGTCCCTTGTGAAAAACCTCAACAACCAGCGTTATGCTTTTAAACTGAGAAAACTGTGAAACGTAAGCGTATTGTACGCATACAGTTTATAAGGAGACATTTTAAAAGTGTCTGCGCGTGATTATTTTTCAAAGTGAGTGTTACGAGTCTGTGTTTGTGTCAAATCATGATGAGTTCCGTGTGTGTGTGTGTGTGTGAGCGCTGTATCCTGCCTACTGTATCCAGGACATCACATAAACAAATGTGTACACACACACACTTGTATACAATGTTGCTCACGGTAATTGCGTAATCATTATTCGCTTTATTTATATGAAGCACATTTTGTATATTTCAAATGAAGTACAGTGAAATGCAAAAGTTTGTGCACTCCGGTCAAAATTTCCGTCGGTGTGAACGGCAAGGCGAGTAAAAGCTGACCTGATTTCCATAAGGCATAAACTCCGGGATGATGCGCTTCTTTCATATTTTGAGCAATGTGACATATTTTTTATTTCCATCTTTTACAGTTTCAAAAGAACAAAATAAAAGGGCCCGACGCAAACGTTTGGTCACCCCGCATGGTCGGTATTTAGTAACGCCAAATTTGCCAAGTATCACAGCTTGTAAACACTTTTTGTAGCAAGCCAAGAGGTCTTGTTTCAGGGATTTTTCACCCATTCTTCTTCACAAAAGGTTTCCAGTTCTGTGAGCCTGCTCTTGGGCTGTCTTGCTCTTTTCAGATTTTCGATGATGTTTAGGACTGTGAAGGCCATGCCGGAACCTTCGTTTTGCTCCTCTTGCAGTAGTTCATCGTGAATTTTGCTGTGTGATTCGAATCATTATCCTGTTGTAGTAGCATTCCTCCTTTCATCTTTCAGCTTGGTTACAGACGGTGTGGTGTTTGCTTCCAGAATTTGCTGGTATTTTAATTGTATTTAAATGCATTCTTCAAAGCATGATCGAGCCGCACCCCCTCAATGCTTAACAGTTGAGAGGTGTTCTTTTCATGAAACTCTGTACCCTGTTTTCTCCGAACATACCTTTTGGTCATTGTGGCCAAAAAGTTCTATTTTAACTATTGTGTGTCGTGTGTGTGTGTGTGTGTATACATGTTCATTTGCAAACTTGTGAAGTGGAATTTTGTGGTAAGGACGCAGGAAAGGTTTTCTTCTGATGACTCTTCCATGCAGGGGCGGGGGGGGTTGATTTGCCTTTCTAGCAATCCTATGAGCAGTTCTTTTGGAAACTTGAACTCCACCGTCCTTTTTAACTGCGATTTCTTAATTACCTTACGAACTGAGGGAACGGCTACCCGAAAACGCTTTGCTGTCTTCTTATAGCCTTCTGCTTCTCCTGTGCATAACGTAGTTCATTTTTAGAGTGATTGTTTTTTTTGGAGTCAGAGTAAAAAGGAGTGTGTAAAAAAAATAAAATAAAAGTACAATCATTTCGAATATTTTTCTTTCGATTTTTGTGTTTTAAATCAGCTTTATGATTGTAAAATGGTCATGTGAAGACACATCGGTGGTGTTTTGTATGCATAATGTATAAACGTAGCATCTTTATAAGAACAAATGTCGTTAGTGTTGTCTGCCTATGTGGAGACCTTGTGGATGTTATGGAGTGGTGTGTTACAGGTGAATATACCTACAGTTTGAATGCATCTGTGAGGAAATGAAGATATTTGCATGTAAACAGCCAGCAGGTAGTGCGTCTGCGAGCAGAGGTCTGGCTCAAAGCAGCTGAGAGCGAACAGAGGAAGACGGAAATGCTTTAAGGTTCTACGTGTGCGTGTTAAAACCACAGGATTGTCACGTTTCAATGGTGCAGAGTTTTATTCAGACACAAGCTTATTTTCCTCTGTGTTTAGGTTCAGGATTTCCAGAACAGGAAGTGATGTTTTGTGTGTTGCACAGCTACAGATCTCTCAGCTGTAAAAAGGAAGTGACTGAGGAGTTCAGAGACGGTGGTCTGAGAATACGATTATAAAAGCTGCCACTGATACTAGGCAGTAAATGAAAGCGTGGCAACGATTTGTTGCAGGAGACAATGCAGCCTTGTCAAGCCAATAGATGGATCTCTCTCTCTCTCTCTCTCTCCCCCCCCCCCCCGTTTTGTGTCGTAAGCGATATTGTTTCTGTAGCGATCAGCAGGTTGAAAAATGCCCAGGACAGCAGGAGTGTGTGAGGTCAGACTGAGCTGTCACTATAACTGCGTGAAAGCACTTCTGTCATCGGATGGATCTCTGAACTGTCCAGTTTCGGTGCCCATGTAGCCTCAGGTTCATATTCTTGGCTCAGAGGAGTGGAACGCAAAGTGGTGATCTGCTCTCACCTTAAGGTTTGACGTGTTGTACGATCCGACAGTACGTTTACATGGACAACAATAAGACGATACTCTGATTAAGAAACTAGCATGTAAACTGATTATTGATGACCTTAATCCGACTAAAGTCATACTCGAAGTAAACACAAATCGAATTAAGACATGTGGAGTATTCCCGTTTTAGTCGCATTATCGAAGTGCATTACAGACATGTACACACCTTAATCACATTATTAACGTCGTATGGGAGTTTTCACCGCATTTTCGACAGGACACGATCACACACGGCAGCGCTCAACCGTTTGACCGCAAACGAGAGAGCACGGCTGCGTCCCAAACCGCGTACTTACCTGCTATATAGTAGGTGAAAAACATGCATGTACATGCATCGGACGCAGCCCACGGTTTCAAGCAGTCGTCTATTTGCACATATAGCATGACAAATAATGAACTGCACTTGAAGCTTTTGTCAAATTAAACATGAAACAAACAAAACTGTATACGGTACCATAACGAAGACCAACTGTATGTTTAATACGTGGAATTCCGGAGGGACGTCGGATGGCGTGGCGCGGGGACGTAAGGACATGTGCCCTTAATCCATCTATGTTCTAGAATATTCTAAAAGCGACTCATGTAAACACCTTAATCACAATATTGTCTTATTAGAATAAGGTCAATAATTAGATTACTGCTGTCCATGTAAACGTAGTCTGAGATGCTTTTCAGCTCAACACGGTTGTAAAAAGTGGCTATTTGAATCTGTCTCATTAACAAGGAGCTTCCACATCTCCAAGAGTAGAAGCACATGAGACACGCAGCACGCGTCAGTGAAGCACAATGGGTTCTGCTTACTGTAGAACCTGAGACACTGTCTGAATTTGCTTTGTGTGCGAGTTTCTTCCCATGCCAGACTATTTCTGACATGACATCACCGTGCTCGACTGAAACTCATTGTTTAAAACATGACACACACAGTCCGACAGTGACGTCACATCCTGCCCTGACCGATTATAGACACCAGACTCGGGCGGGACAGAGGTCGCCGCCCACAAGCCGACATAGTTCTGCATCTGATATGTCACTTCCTTTCTCTTGCATACCTCTTCCTCCCTCCCTCCCTCGTTCCTTCCTTCCTACATATTTCTAAACTTGAAGACAGACTTCACGGGCAGGCAGATGTTATTGATTCAGCAGCACAGAATAATTTGATGCAGGATGGGATTTAATCAGCACTGATGAAATGAACAGAATCACCTGCAGCTGGGACGACGTCTGAGACTCGCTCAGAACCGAATGCAGTGCGAATTGTTCTGTGATGACGTGACCTTGATATTGTTCTGCTGTTCGGTGTAGAAAGTCCGAAGAACTCCGCAAACAAACGCCGTTGTAGGAAAAGAATCCACTATGCGTTGGTGTGATGCAGCCTGACAGGAAGCCGAGTCACTCCTACCACCTGAAGTCGATTATTTTCCTATAACGGAACATATCGAAGTGTTTTATTCCTCTTACACCACAGCGATTTACTGATGATTGCAATCTTCTAGTTGTTAAAGATTTTTGTTAAACATACTTTTTATCTGTTTAGAGTTACATTTAAATGAGTTCCTTTATATTATCGCAGCTATAAACAGTCCTTCCCTTACCAGCCTCTGGGTATTATTATAAAGACTTATAAACCTTATCAGCTTTAACTCTGAGCAAGCACTGACGGTGGAGACTCCTTCCATGAACGTTAAACAAACGTCTCCTCGCAGAAAATCAGCATATCAGCTTTATATTCATTTATTTATGTAGTTATTTAGTTATTTTTTCAATTTCTGCTCCAGATTCTCTCGAATTTGGTCAAACCAGGGAGGGTGAAGGTCGGTCAGTCAAACACGTTTTCAAACGGCTGCTCATGCACACACTGAAGTAGAAAGTATGCTTCACTTTTTACACATACGCCAGAAACAGCGTATAGTGCGCGTGATGCAAATTTCGTTATCAATCAGCAGAGTACGCGCGTGCTGTATCCGCACCGCCCGATTTTTCTAACCGCAGGTCACACATTCGCATTTACCTCTTTTGCACTATTTAGTTGATCCACAAGGTGGCAACAGTGACCCAGGGCCATTGAATATCAAGGTAGTTGAAGATTAAACGGAAGAGAAGGAAACGAGGGCAGGTTAGAAAGTACCCGCATTTGTATTTTTCTAGCCTTAGAGTATAAGGACTTGTATATGGCTGCTAATCGTGGCGAGAGATTGCCCGAGCATTGTTCTTCCTGGTGGTGTGATTCTTCATTGTCGTCCTTCACACCAAAAGAGCTCCTTTACTGCTCTGTACTGACTCCTGTAGGCCAGGAGGGGTAGTGCAAGTTGTCGTAATGCGCACGCGTCGACCGCCTGCGTACGCGTACATGTCAAATGGAGTATACTTTAAAAGGTTGCGTGTAGGACTTTGCACATACGCTAGCGTATGTGTAAAAATAAATAAGTATACCAGAGGCTTAAGAGGAAAGCGCTATCCACCCTCTTCCACATACATGACCTCACAGTGTCCTCCGATTGTTTTCCCTCACCCTTGACAGGGCCAAGGGAGCATCCAATCCTCCCATCGGGACAGTGTGGGCAATTTTGACTCTCAGACATTGATGGCTGCAATTTCTTTCTTTCTTTGCTTGCTTTTAAATCCCTTTAATTGGAGCTTCCGCCATAAAGTGAGGAACTGGTGGCTTGGCGTTTAAGGCTCTGGATTACTGATCGGAAGGTCAGGGGTTTAAGCCCCAGCACTGCCACTGTTGCGCCCTTGAGCAAGGCCCTTACCCCTCTCTGCTCCAGGGGCACCGTATCATGGCTGCCCCTGCTCTCTGACCCCAGCTTCCTAACATGCTGGGGTATGTGAAGAAAATAATTATACTGTGCTGTAATGTATCTGTGATCAATAAACTCATTGTCATTATAAAAGTCTCTGTAATTGAGCGGTTTCTATAGTAATAACGTATCAAAACAAGTGCGTTAATATAAACTTCTGATTTGATTTGCAGTGAGAACTACTGTCAGCACTGCTGTTAGAGAAAAATGTATATTAACACCACCTGACCAATCAGAATTGAGGATTCACTGCCTATGTCTGTTGCGCTGGAATTCACAAACAGAAACAAAAAGAAATAGTGATAAGTTGTATAATTCTACGTACACAATGTCCTCCGTCTAACCGGATGTTTGTTTGTGTTCCGTCCTCACAGAAGGACGAGGTGTATCTGAACCTGGTGCTGGACTACGTCCCCGAGACTGTGTACAGAGTCGCCAGACACTACAGCCGAGCCAAACAGACCCTCCCCATGGTTTACGTCAAGGTGTGTATTAGTGTGCCTCTGCTCTCCTCTGAGTGGGGTGTGTGTATTCCCAGAGTAAATGTGTGTGTCAGTCCCTCCGGTGTATGGTAAGGAATCTTTGTGTGTCTGCCCATGATTTATCTCAAGGTGTGTGTGTGTGTGTGTGTGTGTGTGTGTGTGTGTGTGTGTGTGTTATGAATTACGTCCTCACTCTTACCGAGCTCTGGGCAATATGACAGTATAACATTTTCTTCAAATAATTTTTTGTGTTTAATCTTCAAAATGTTTACAAATGACTTTTTTCTCCTTTCTAGTGTTAAATATATATTTTTTCTTTTTAATATAAATAAAATGTTATTTTATTATAATAAAAAATTAGATTTTAAATAAATTATTAAAAATGTTTTTTTTTGTGTTTTTTTTAAATGCAAAACTACTGTTTTACAGTCAATTGTAGTGTTAAACCTGTGTGTGTGTGTGTGTGTGTGTGTGTGCGCTGCAGTTATACATGTATCAGCTCTTCAGAAGTCTGGCCTACATCCATTCGTTTGGAATCTGCCATCGAGACATCAAACCCCAGAACCTGCTGCTGGATCCTGAGACGGCTGTGCTCAAACTCTGTGACTTCGGCAGGTCGGTGCTGGCGCACACACTCACCCGCACATACATGGAGGTCTCCCTTCACCCCTCTGCATATCTTGTATGCCCTAGAGAAATGTATGGTGATGGGAAAGTTCTGTCCTGTAGCCCGGCTCTGTTGAGTATAAAGAACACTGGCGTGCTAAACCCCGGTACAGTGTGAAACGGAGTGTAAGAGCAGATGTACTCCTTCATGCTCGGACTTGGGGACATGTTGTCCAGGTGTGTAGCAGCCTGTGCAGTTTAGTTAATGACTCGTCTTAATCTGCATACTTAAACACTGTCAAGGAATTTAAAGCTGGAGCTTCATCCTGAAAAAGTGAATTAGCTGATCATAAGCACACGCATCCAGAAACCTTCAGCCAGGCGTGAAGTGTGTGTGGAACTTTTAGTTAATTATTAATAAATATAACCTTTCTGTCTGCACTTTTCCCCACATGATGCAGTCGCCAGAGCGAGACGAGCGGTGTTCAGAATTCTGAAGAGGAAACTTAAAAGATTTATGAGCTGCTTGAATATTGAACTCTACTGAATGTCTGTGTGTGTGTCTCTCTCTCTCTCTCTCTCTCTCGGGGTGTCTCTCTCTCTCTCTGTGTGTGTGTCTCTCTCTCTCTCTCTCTCTGTGTGTGTGTGTGTGTCTCTCTCTCTCTCTCTCTCTCTCTCTCTCTCTCTCTCTGTGTGTGTGTCTCTCTCTCTCTCTCTCTCTCTCTCTCTGTGTGTGTGTGTGTGTCTCTCTCTCTCTCTCTCTCTGTGTGTGTCTCTCTCTCTCTCTCGGTGTGTCTCTCTCTCTCTCTCTCTCTGTGTGTGTGTGTTTCTCTCTCTCTCTCTCTCTCTCTCTCTCTCTCTCTCTCTGTCTCTCTCTCTGTGTGTCTCTCTCTCTGTGTGTCTCTCTCTCTGTGTGTCTCTCTCTCTGTGTGTCTCTCTCTCTGTGTGTCTCTCTCTCTCTCTCTGTGTATCTCTCGCTCTGGCTCTCTGTGTATCTCTCCGTGTCTCTCTATGTCTCTCTCACTGTGTATCTTTCTGTGTCTCTCTGTCTCTCACTCTGAATCTGTGTCTTGCTTTGTGTGTCTCTCTCTGTCTGTGTGTAAATTTAAATGCCAGAAATGTGGCAATAGCGAAAAGGATCACAGATGGGGGGAAAAAGTATAAATGATGAATATCGCCCGTTCCTGTGATTTGTGTTAGCTGTGCGATACATTTGTTATAGGATGTTCTCTCTGAATGTCATATTCTCCCATGTACAGCGCTAAGCAGCTGGTCCGTGGAGAGCCAAATGTGTCCTACATCTGCTCACGGTACTACAGAGCTCCTGAACTCATCTTCGGAGCCACTGACTACACTTCCAGCATAGGTATGCTAAAGCTACATCACACAAACCTCACATTCAGCATACAGTATATAAGAGCACAGTAATTATCACACTGCAACAGCTTGTGTCTGTGTGTGTGCACATGCTAAAGCTTTGATCTCTGCATGAAAGTAAGTGTGAGATGTGGCGCGTGGTGAGTTTCATTACCCTTGTCCTCCAGTCACTGACCTTTGACCTTATTTTTTCTTTTTCTTTTTTTTTATTACTTCAGACGTATGGTCAGCAGGCTGTGTGCTGGCTGAGCTGTTGCTAGGGCAACCGATTTTCCCCGGTGACAGTGGAGTGGATCAGCTTGTGGAGATCATCAAGGTACTGGCTCCATGCTGGTGTGTGTGTGTGTTCATTCACAAAATCTGTTGTCTGTCTCACTCTCACCCCCCCTCCCTCTCTCTCAGGTTTTGGGCACGCCTACCCGTGAGCAGATTCGAGAGATGAACCCCAATTACACAGAGTTCAAGTTTCCTCAGATAAAGGCCCACCCATGGACTAAGGTGAGTCAACAGGTACAGAAAAATCCGTTTCTCTTCCTTCACCTCCATTTAGCTCCATCACCACCTTCACCTCCACCTCATTGCTCTGCTGTGAGCTCCATCCTGCTCATTTAATTCATCTCCATCCTGACTGACATAGCACTCAGGTGTGATTTATTAGTTTCAGAGCTCACTCTCTACGCACCATGCAGCATTTCATAGGACATGCTGTTCATGTGCAGAAGCCATGTGTTATTTTTAAACATGTACAGTCATGTGAAAAAATAAGTATACCCATGGAAATGGTTGGCTGCTTTTTTAAAAAATTTTTTTTTTTTTTTACATATTTGATATGATATAGAATTCATAGTTAATTCAATGAATGCAAGCTGTCCAGTCCCTGAGGCAACAAAGCAACCCCAAGCCATAACATTTCCACCACCGTGCTTCACAGTTGGTATGAGGTGCTTCTCCTAAAAGGCTGACTTTGGTCTGCACCAAATATATCTGCTGTTACTGTGGCCAAACAATTCTATCTTGGATTCATCCGTCCAGAGCGCATTATTCCAAAAGTCCTGGTCTTTGCCTATATGCTCATTGGCAAACTGTAGTCTTGCAAAGGCTTTTTCCTGGCACGCCTCCCACTCTGACACGATCAGTTGTAAGACGAACTAGCAGATCCTGTGATGGAATTTTGAGGTTATTGGAGATGATTTTGCATCAGATGGACTGCTCTTGGGCCGAATTTGCTGGGACGGCCAATCATGGATGAATTGGCAGTTGTTTGAAATTTGCACCACTTGTAGATGATTTTCCTTACACTGGAATGCTGTATTTCAAATAACTTGGAGACCTTTTTAAATTCCTTGCCATACTCGTAGGCATCCACAACCTTTTTTTTTCCTGAAGGCCTTACAGATCTCTAGATCTTGGGATGATGACACCACACACCTCAATAACAAAGGCAACACTATATATGAGAGGGATATAAATAAGATGGTCCTCTTGCACTCCCTGAGCAGGTTCTAATCACTGACACCCAATCTTGAATGCCTGGTTCTAATTTTATGGATTTAAAGGTGTGATAAATGTAGGGGTGTGCTTACTTTTTCCATGTGACTGATCTTTTTTTTTTATTATTGTGAAATTGTTAAAATTACTAGAAAATGTACATTTTATAATGTATTAACTTTATTAATAGGCGCTGTTTCAAGGAGGATCAAATTTTTGCTTGTCCAGATATGTCAAAAAACCCAACAATTTCCATGGGGTGTACTTATTTTTTCACATGACTGTATATACTCTTACGCTGTGGTGTCTGTATTCAGAGCGAAACTGATTCTTTTGATAGAAAAAGGTAAACAAACCTCATGACAAAAAATCCCCTAGCACGGAGAACACGGAGCTGACACTAACTAAATGGTCACAGACATGTGTAAATAACTAGTTCAAATATATTGCGCATATATATCCATTGTATGTTTTCTCTTTGTTCATTAGTCCACATATCCAGAACATTTCTGCAGGATTACAGCTTTGTCGTTAGGCTTACTTCGTTTCTCCTTGCTCAGTTTAGCTGCTCGTATCTGCGAAAATGCCGCACACAGCCAATAATACACATGATGCTTCTCGTTTCAATCGAACCGCGCTAGAGTTCACTTGGAAGCAGTCCGAGACGACCTCACCACCTCAGACACTTTCACACTAGTTGTTTTTGTTGACATTCAATTCAATTTTATTTGTATAGCGCTTTTAAATATGGAAATTGTCTTAAAGCAGCGTTACAAAAACATATAAACACAGGATACAGATTTTAAAGTGTGTAAATTTATTCCTATTGAGCAAGCTGGTGGCGACTGTGGCAAGGAAAAACTCCCTAAGATGATATGAGGAAGAAACCTTGAGAGGAACCAGACTCAGAATTATGGTTTTTATATGAAGTATGTTTGATGAACTCGTGCACTGTTCACTAAAGTAGACCTGAGTGCAAAACTGTATGTGGTAATTGCAGTCCCAAGGCCATAGTAGTAACCGTAGTCCGAGCAACCACAGTGAGAATGTCCATGTGGAATTGAGGTCCAAAACCATTTCCTTGATACTTCAAGCAGTACCATCCTAATCAATCTCCAGGCTGTAGCCTCTAGTTGATGAGAGCTCCATCCTTAGAGCATCAGGATGGATCAGGCAGGTCCGGAGTGCAGAAAGGGTAAGGATCATTCCATAAAATCATGTGTGGCTCGACTGAGGGAGAGATTATTAGGTATGCTTACTATCCTTTGATGGATACGACTGTGTACTTTGCGTAAAAGAAAGTCTACTCATGGTAAGCTTGAGTAAACAAATACGTTTTCAGCCTAGACTTAAACACTGAGACTGTGTCTGAGTCCCGAACACTAATTGGAAAGCTATTCCATAACTGCGGGACTTTGTAAGAGAAAGCTCTTCCCCCTGCTGTAGCCATCGCTATTCGAGGTACCGACAAATCTGTGTAGTACCAAAAGTTCGCTTAGGTACTGTGGTGCGAGACCGTTTAGTGCTTTAAATGTCAATAGTAGTATTTTATAATCAATGCGTGATTTCACTGGGAGCCAGTGTAGTGTGGATAAGATCGGGGTGATGTGGTCGTATCTTCTGGTTCTAGTTAGGACTCTAGCAGCTGCATTCTGGACTAACTGGAGCTTGTTTATGCACCTACTGGAACATCTAGACAGTAAGACATTAGAGTAATCTAGCCTAGAGGTGATGAAAGCATGAACTAATATTTCTGCATCATGCAGTGACATTATATTTCTTATCTTAGAATTATTTCTGAGATGAAAGAAGGCTATCCTAGTAATATTATCTACACGAGCATCAAAGGCTGGAGTCAATAATCACACCAAGGTCTTTTACTGCTGCACATTATGAAACAGAAAGTCCATCCAGAGTTACTATGTGATCAGAAAGCTTACTTCTAGCTACACGTGGTCCTAGTACAAGTACTTCTGTCTTAACAGAATGAAGTTAATAAGCATCCAACGTCTAATGTCCTTTACACATTCCTCAACTTTATTAAGCTGCTGTCTGTCGCCTGGCTTCGCTGAAACATCCACATCCAAGCGTGAACCAAAAAAATGCAAGTCCTTGTTGTATTTCTATAGTGCTAGTTTTGTGTAGAGTTGTATTCAAACGTACTAAAACACTGCACGGTAAATTCCCCGACTGATCAGCAGGATACAGTCTTTAAGTATGAACTCCATACTGTTGAGTCATAATTATCTCATTGGTTCAGTGACTGAACCTAGGGGTGTTACTGCTGACACGAGGCTGATGCTTTAGACCTGTGTTTCCCGCTCGCCTCGTCGTTTTAACACACCCTCATCCGGTCATTAGCTCATCATCTAGGTGTGAGCTGTATCAGCCGAATGAGCTTCTTGTTAGTATTTATCAGGCAGTGTGGGAAGGCTGAGCAGTTGAAAGTAAAATCCACACTAAACCAGATGTATACACACATTTGAGGTCATAATTCTACATACTCCTTGCAGAATCGGCAAAATGTTCATAATTTAAAAAAAAAAAAAAACAATTGTTTGTGCTGTCCTGAATAAGCTATTTCACATAACATATATTTACATAGTCCACAAGACTCAATGATAACTGATTTTGCACAAATGGACCAGTTCAAAAGTTTACATACACTCGATTCTTATTCCTGTGTGTCGTTACCTGGATGATCGACGACCGTGTTTGTTTTGTGAGAGTTGTTCATGAGTTCCTTGTGTGCCCTGAGCACTTAAACTGCCCACTGTTCTGCAGAAAAAAATCCATTCTTTGCTTTTCCAGCATCTTCTGCATATTTGACCCCTTTCCAACAGCGGCTATATGATATTGAGATCCATCTTTTTACACTGAGGACAACCGAGGGACTCGTACACAACTATTACATAAAGATGCAAACATTCACTGATGCTCAAAAAGGCAACATGATGCATGAAGAGCCAGGGGGGTGTAAACTTTTGAACAGGATGTTCTGGGTAAATTATTATTGTTATTTATGTCTATATTAGTTTGAGTGCACAGGCTGGCCAGAGTGTAGTGGTTTTCCTGTAAGAGTGGAAAATCAATTCAGAGTTAATGTTGGACTAATCAGAGTCAGTGCTGGACAAGTGTTATTGTGTCCTCGAATATAAGAGCCAGTATGCAAATTACAGCAGGACAACTTAGACTGGGGTGATATGAGTAGGGATGTGGCTATTTCCATTTAGTAAATATATAGAATAAGTATTGAAATGAAAGTTTAAGTGCTTCTGTTCATTTTCATGAATGTTTTATTTTTTGGTGAAACTACCATGACGAGCACACCTTGAGTAACTTCATAGCATCCGAGCCCAGTCTGACTGAGTGGTGTAACTATAGCGTGTAGAGGTGGGGGAGGATTGGTGCCTCCTGGTGGTTATTTAACACAGTGAATAAAGAGTAGATGATGACTATGCTACGCTACTCTTTTCTCTTGTGCTCTTTCTCTCAGTGCTTGTGTTTTTCTTTCTCTGCACATGCTTAGGTGAAAAACTGTCCCCATATTACCACTCCTGAGTCACTCGACCTTGCTCGATTCAGTCCGATTTAGTTTTAAATGAAAGCTTCGAGAGCCTTGATTTACTCAAAAAACGGTTGAGATTTAGTTTTAATTTAATTTGTTGTTCTGTGTGTTTGTTGTTTTGAATATTTATTGTTCTGTGTATTAATTATCCTGTGTATTTATTGTCCTGTTTTAACGTCCTGTTGTTTTATTGTCATGAGTATTTACTAGAGATGCACCGACGTATCGGCCGATAAAGGCAGTTTTTCACGCTATGGGCTGATTTAGTTTAAAAACATCCGATGATCAGAGCCGATTATATCCTGTCAATCAAAAGAGGGTGGGAAAACACATCTCTCAAGATGTCTCTTGTGTGGAATGATGACGAAACTGCAGTTTGTAATCTCTGCACTGTTAAAATTTTACACCAGACGCTGCGGCAGTGAAGCGGGAGTTTCGGCATCGAGTCTAATTTTTTTGTGACAAAGTATATATTGCACAGAAAAAAATATGTGTAGAGTAGTATATTTCATAACCAGTTAATGTTTATATATAAAAGTTGATGGTATATATTATCAGTTTGATGTCAGTGATGAAGTAGAAATGCTTTTGTTTGTGTTGAGTGAGTGTGAAGCCTATCAGGTTGTTTTTTTTTTTTTTTTTTTAACAATTCAGTGAATTAATGAATGAATTAATAACATTCAATAAGTTAAGAAATCTTACTTTAATCTTCAGAATTTAGTTCATGTGTTCATGTTAATTTGAGTAATGTGTTTTCTGTTTATGAGACCAGTTACTGTGGAACAACTTGTTGAAACGTAGAGAATAAAGTTTTCATTTGCATTTCTTTTAGAATTATGGAATTAATTATTATTCATTTAAAAGAAGGCCAAAAAGGCAGAACTCTAGGGATCGTCCGATATCACTCTGAATAATCGTTTATCGGTATCGGCCGAGAAATTTAGTATCTGTGCATCTCTAGTATTTACTCTCCTCTTTGTTTAATTATCCTGTGTATTTATTGTCCTGTTTGTTTGTCATGAGTATTCACTCTCCTGCTTGTTTATTGTCCTGAGTATTTATTCTCATGTTGTTTTTAATTCTCCTGTTTGTATATTGTCCTGTGTATTTATTGTCCTGTTTATTGTACATTTTTGCACATGTCTCACACTGTTGTGTATTTGCCCTTTATGTATTCGCGTGCATCACGTTACACCATATTTCTAAAGAAACTTTTCTTTAGGTTACAGTAGGATTTAATTTACAGTTAGACCTAGGGCTGCATGATTATGGCCAAAATGATAATCCCGATTATTTTGATCAATATTGAGATCATGATCAGTTATCACGATTATTCATTGATTTTTAGGGACAACATAATATTATTGCACTTTCACATTTAAATAAAAAGACCGCTGCTTTCACCTCCATGTTTTGCTACATTCCTGTAAATGTGCAAATCTTTGCATGAAATTAGACTCGCCCTTAAAGTGCATCATCTCGTAGAAGCAAAATATAAATAAAATTGTACCCAGATTATAGGATTAGTGAAATATGCCTTCAACCAAATGAAAACAATTCAGGCGTGTGCAAAGGCAATGACACT